>NC_135447.1:15254383-15491883 GCF_051991255.1 Vanacampus margaritifer | reverse complement strand
CAACTTAACACCAAATCAGCTTTTTGTTGTTGTTGCTGAACAGTAGTATAAACTGGTGGTCATTATTTTGACATTTTAGTCCATATTTGTTAAAAGCTTGAAATTGGGGCAAAAAAAGTCTACGTCGCCATCTTCAGGTTAACTCAAAAACATATAAATATGTTATATTTTGAATATTACCAGTGTCCCAAAGATCTATTAATACGTTTTTTAATGTTTTTTTATGCTAGAAAATACAGAAGGCTTTGATGCAGCCTCTGAACTACAGAGAATGGTTGAAGCAATGGTTGTTATTACAAAAACGGCCAGCAAGTGGCAGCAGAGTATAAGAGATCAACCTGGGCCATGTTAAAAACAAGCTCTTTTCCACACAGTTTAAAACATATTTGTGAATAATGATGAAACTTAGCTATCTTCTATGCTAATTGCTGCAAAACAGAAACAAATCAGAAATATGCTCTTTTTTTCCTGATGAAAGAAGAAGAGCCTCTAAACTTTCTTTTGGTAGCTTCCATGTTTTAATAGCAATAAATCACAATATTTTGTGGGCCTTGCAAAATCAGTCAAAATCCAGTAAAACAGCCAGGAGCAAAGGGGATTGCCTTAGTGAGGATGGCTGGGAATGAGTTAAACACTGGGATAAAACAATTTGGCTGTTTTTCCTCTTCTTGAACGAGCACATACTACCCACGTCACTTTCGTGAGGCTGATGTAGTCGCTCTGCCACCAACTGGCTCAATCTCGTACACTCCTCCTTGGAATTGTAGCATTTGCTAACATCTTTATATCGATTTTCAGATTAGTGATTTATTAGCATAGCATTTGGTTAGTCCATTTAGCATACATAGCTTGTGGTAGTATAGAAATTATTTAGATCATAGTTTTCAACTTTTCACTGCTGCTGTTAATCGCAGCCAGATCATGCCTAATCCTCTACCCACTTTCAAGCCCAACAGTCCTCCAGGCAACGCCTCCTTTGAGCATCTTTTTTAAATATTAGTGAGGGGTGGAGCAAAAGTCTGGTTGGGTGGTTGAGGGGGGCGCATTTTAATTAATGTGGTGACTTGTTTAAAAAGACACAGCACCCATCTAAGTCTCAAATTAGCGATGGAAAAATGAAGCGTCATGAAGCACTTGCAATAATTTTTTTCTCCTCTAAATGATGGTCTTGGTTTAAATAAAAAGGCAAGTGCAACGGGAATTGATTAAATTTCCACTGCATCTTTAAACTAAGAGTGCCATCTGGAGGAGTCAAAAAATATCGCAAGTGCTTTATTTTCCCATCACTAATTTCAGGTTTAGAAGGGGGCTGTGTCTTTTTAAACAAGTCACCACCTTTATCAAGGCTTCCTCCATTGTACTCATGCCGCACTTGTCTCTTGGCTTCTCGTAGAAAGATAAATAGGAGCTTCATTTTTCAGCTTGACAATGATTCAAAACCCAAATCAACAAAAGAATGGCTTCCCCAGAAGAAGATTAAGGGTTTAGACTAGCCCAGTCCAGGCCTAAATACAATCCAACATCTGTGGTGTGATCTGAAGATGCCTCGAAAGATTAACGTTTTTACATAGAACAGTGGGCAAATATTACCATAAAGATGTGCCTCACTTATAGACCGACTTCTACCCAAAATGGTAGAGAGCTCTAATGAAACTAAAGTAACAAAGTATTAGTTTGATGATGTGCATAATTGTTTAACCATGGTGTGTTGCATGTTTTTATTTTTAAAAGGTTAGTATATGTTACAGGTCACATTAAAGGAATAAACTACTTAAAACTAATTTTCCAGTATTTGATTGGTGTCGGAATAATTGTAAATATAGTTATCATACATTTGCTGCAATGAAGAATTGCTTCTGCTTGCAATGACGAAAGCTTTGCTCCGCTCCCACATTCACATAGCTAGATTAGGGCAGCCATATCTAACAGCTGATTAACAGGAGATGACTCATGAAATAATTTTAATAATAATTTACAATTATTCCTACAATTAGGCAGTGTGTATAAAGAATAAAAGTGAAAATATCTCTGGCATCTGATTTGACTTGACTTATTCCCTGATAAAAAAAAAAAAGATTAAATATCAAAATAACAAGCATACCTCGGGCAACAGCCACCTTCGTCCATTTGAATAGGAGTTTGCTGATGTTATGGGCAAGAAAAATGCCGTCTTATTCGCCAAATACTGTGCCAATTGTGATTGGTGTAATCCTCAGCATGTCAGGTTTCATGTCCTTCCTTGTGGTGGGGGGTGACTTCTCCTAAAGTAGGGGTAAGCACACTGAGCACAACGTGTAGCTGGCCTAGCAGAGTCCAAGTCAGCCGTATTTTTACCGTCCAGGTTATGGGCAGTCCACAACTTACATTTCCAGAGTGACCAATGTCAATGGTAACTTGAGTGCCCCTTTGATGTCTGACGTGGGAAGCAATAATTCCTTGTGAGTCACTTTGTAGTCATTGGAAACGTGTTTACAGCACACAATACATCATGACCACGTGACCAAAAATGACCGCTACTGTACTTATTCAAAAATATTCATAAAAAGTACTATAAAATCAACATAAATTGATGACATTTTTTTCAAGGAAGAAATTAAATTAACCATTTCACAGAATAGATAGTTAGTTTTTAATAAATGGTGTGTTCTTTTAATGGTAGAAATAATTTTGAAATGATTCATCCTGGTCTAATTAGTTTTACATTTAAGAAAAAACAAACTGACATTTGAACAGTTGTGCAAAGACTATCCAGTGTAGTAGCGGTGTTGTTGTCTGTGGCACGGGAAGCAGGGACACTTGCTACAATTGGAACGAAAGTTAGTGACATGAGTACTACACTTGCAGTCTAAATGAGAGAATTTTTTAGTTGTATGCTTTAGCAGTAGTCTGGCTGGAAACCACATTACAGTAGAGAGAAGCCACAGTTTGGCTTTAGCCGCAGTTGCTAGCTAGCTTACTCTCTGGACACGGCAATTACGTGTCGATTGAAACTCGTGACGATGCGAAACGGGTCGTGCTCCGCAGTGGACACACAGCCACAGCCAAGAAGACAGTTCCTGTGTAAGTCCCTTCCCCCCTCCCTAAACCTAAAAATCCTGAAGTGGAAACAGGGCTTATAGAAGTAGTTTGTGTTCTGTGAAGTATAGGGGTGGGCACACTCGGTCCTCGAGAGCCGTAGTCCTGCAGGTTTGGGATGTTTCCCTTCTCCAACACAGCTGATAAAAAATCAGCTCATCAGCAAGCTCTGCATAAGCCTGATAACGATTTTGTTGATTGGAATCAGCTTGTGTTCGAAGAGGGGAGAACCTCCAAAACCTGCAGGACTCCGGCCCTCGAGGTGAGGACTCATCCCTGGTGTAGTATGTTTGTGGTGGGGAGACAGACCGTCTTTTGGTCCCCCGACCCCCATCTTGGCGTGCCCAGGACAAATAAATTAAGTTCCTTCTTTGTTAAACTTACAACCGGCCGATAATCATTACATACAATACTAAATATTTTCACGTTTGCCAACAGGAGGTGACGCAGAAGAGTTGCCAAACCAGGGATTACCAACAGTACCCAATACTACCAGTGAAACAACTGAGAAGCTTGCAGGTGGAGAGGAGAAACCTACTGAGACTGAAGTGGTCCTGAAAACGGTCCAAGGACCAAGACAGCCGGTCTCTTTTTATGAGCCCCTCTTGCGTGAAGAAATTATCAAAGAACTCTGGGATTCTCAGTTCTTCACAATTATCACTGAACAGACTGTTGATATTGACGGTGAGGTTTACGTCCCACTGTGCATCAGGTACTTGAACAAAGAGGACATCCAGTGTGAAGAAACGCTGGCTTTCATCCCGCTCCTAGAAGACTCGGCTGTCCTTTTAGAGGCCATCGAGACCACACTGTCTGAAAAATGGGGGTTAAACATGGCATATTGCAGAGGACAGGCCTTGCTGAGTGTCGGCAAGGCTGGAACTGAAATGAGAGCTGTAAGCTTAGCAATAGCCAATAAATACCCTCAGGCAGTAAGAACAGTCAGCTATGGTTTGTCCCTCAATGTATGGCTAGCAAAGTCTTCTCCAACGGAAGAAGCATCTGATAGAACAGCACAGGTTGGTGAAATATTACATTGGCTTACACAAGATGTCGAACGGCAGAACAAACTGGAAGAAATGATCCTCCACGTATTTCAAAATAATGAAGGAAAGGGGAACGAGCTGAGGGACAAGCTGGTGAAGAATTGGGAGAAGAGTCACGACATGCATGAGGTGATGGTAGAGATTATCGAAGCTGTCTTGCTTTGCCTAAGTGAGCTCAAACATCAGGGAAGTGTATCAGACCAGCAGCAAACATCGCAGTTCTTTGATTCAATCAGAAACTTTGAGTTCATCCTTTCGCTGGTGGTGCTGAGACATGTCTTGCATGAAACGAAAAAGCTCAGTCAGTGTCTTCAGGGCAAGCCTTTAGACATGTTACTTGCCGTGAACAGTTTGCCAGATCTCAATGCGTCTCTCAGGAATTTGATGAGTGATATTGACACGCACCACAAGGCATGGTTCGAGGAAGCCGTCACGCTCGCATCCAAACTTCACATCCCATTGTTACATTCAGTTCTCCTCGAACCTCTGAGCGAATTTTACAAAAATGCACTAAGTTTAAAATTTGTCGAGCACTCGATATCAGAAATTGACAACCTCTTCACCGAAAAGGTGATGGATACCTTTCGGTGTCTGGAGATTGTGCCTTACGCAATGTCCAAAGTCGAAACCAGCACTCTGAGTGGTCTAGTGCTGCGTCTGTACAAGGAAGACTTGCCAGACGAATCCTCGCTTGAAGATGAGATGAAGTTGTGGAAAGAGAAGTGGTTGGACCCCCTGGCAGGATATCTTCCCACTACTGTACTCGACACCCTCAAGACATCACAGATCCGAAGTTTTAGTAACATTGAGACTCTTCTGCGACTGCAGGTGATTTTGCCATTTTCAAGAAGGGAGAGTAATTTCAAGCAGGGAAAGAGAAGCTTACAGGAGTTTATACAGCAGGAAAAGCGATCCCTGACTGAGCTCCATCCTGTGTAGTAGCTGCAGGTCTTCCATCCGAGAGAGATGGCGCTGCCGCCATACTCGAGAACAATTCGACTCTCTCCCGTTCGGAAATCAACATTTCTCTGTATATTGATTTAATGGATTCTCCTTTTGTTGATAGTCTGTTAACCAATTAATTTTTTTTGATATGTTTGATTTGTCCTCTAGTTTGTACAGTTGTACTGTCCAGTGGGACCAACATAAGGGGTGTGGAGCAGTTGGGGGGAGTTAAAAAGCAATTATCCATTGACGATTATAAATACTTGTGTGCCTTGATGCAAAAGAAATATTTCCTAATGTGTATCATGAAAATTGTCCCATTGGCATTTGAAACGACGACAGTAGTTTTCCCTCATTACCAGAAATGACCAGGCCGTCATCAGTATGACTTTTTATGAATTATTTTACATTTACATGTCACCTATTTCCTTTACTTGTGCACGCATTGAATTGCTTTCATCATGGTGTGTTGTTGATTTCCCATTTTATGCCACATTGCAAAACTGTATTTGCTGTAAACCTAGCTTTTAAAGAATGTCTCCTTGATAGGAAAAGCATATATATTTGTCAAGAAAGTAATAAAAGCGTCTAAAAAGATTCATTTTGTTGTTTGTCTTAACCATATAGCGCTGTCAACACAAGGTGGCACTGTGAGACTGTAGTTGTATTATTTTCCTCTTCAGTAAAGGTCAAAGCAAGTTCGTCAAATATTTCAGTTACTTTCCCAGGTTGGAAGATATTCTTGTCTTATCTATTCAAATACAACCAAATTTGTTTCACTTTTTGTCTTCGTGGCCCCTGCAGTGTTGGAATGCTAAGCTGATCCAATCATACCAGTTATGCAAATCACTGCTCTTTGGCTTCAATGTTACCATTGTGCGTAAGTTAATATGTGATTTCTTAGAGCAAGTGTTTTCCAAAGTTTTTTCTATTGGAGAAGGTAAACTATTTGCTCAAGATTCCAATGTGGGCTAATCCCTGGCAGAATTTTAACTTAATAAATCTAGTGACCCACCCTCACTGAATACTTTGTGATGTACACTGGCATCATTTGGGGATGTCTAACAAAAGATAATGCTGATAGTTTGGATTACGCTATTTTTATACAGTGACTTGAAGTATTCATACCCCTTGAACTTTTTACCATTTTGCCATGTTACAGCCACAAGCTTAAATGTTGTGGTTGGCGCCATCAATACATTTTAGAGCCACCTTTCATGGCAATTACAGCCGCAAGGCTTGGGGTTTGTCTACCAGCTTTACACATCTAGACAGTGAAATAACTCAAGATCAGCGTCTGTCAATTTTCAAGTCTTGCCATTGGAATTTAGGTTTGGGCTTTGACTTGTCCTGTCTAACACTTTTTCTCGCCATCTAAACCAGGGGTCAGTAACCTTTCCCGTCAAATGAGCCATTTTAGGCCAGGAAATAAAAAATGTTTGGAGCCGCCAAACTTTTGTTAGCGTTAGTTTACTGTACTGAGGGCCCAAAAGCTAATTAGAACTCCACGAGAACACAAAAATATCAGAGCAGCAGCCAATAAGTAGTTTTTTTTAATTTTTTATTATTTTTCATACTTCAGTTTTTATATTTTCATTTTTAGTGTTTTCTGTCAAGCCACATGTGGCTCTTTAATCCCTTTCCTAGGGCTCCCTGTGGATCTCTTTAAAAAAAAAAATTTTTTTTTCTATATTTACATTTTTTATATAAAGTATTCTTTTAAAGAATTAATTATAATTTAAATTAAAAAATGAATGAAATCTTCAAAAAGAGTCCCAATGTTGAAGTTAGAACATGAAAGATAGATGAAAATGTTTTAACAAATATCTAAATGTCCAAAAAGTGACCATAAAATATCCAAAAAGGAAGAGGAAAAGCAGAAAATTACCATAAAATGTCCATGAAATTGCCAAAAATGTCATAAAATTGACAGCCAAAAATGGCAGAATTAAAAAAAAAAAACTAATCTATAAAAGGAAAAAGAGAGGCAGAAAATTACCATATGACCATAAAATTGCCCAAATTTTCTTCCCAGCCTCAAGTCTTTTGCAGCCTACTTGTGCTCCTATGGCATAAAATATCAACAAAATACATTCAAGTTTGTGATTGTAAGGTCACAAAATGGAAAAATGTTTGGGACTGCAACTAACAATTTAATAATCGTTGATTACTCCCTCACTTAATTGATGAATCAATAAAAAATATATTTTCCATCCCTTCATTCAAAAACAGGACTTCATTTCAAATTGACAGTGCAAAAAATTTACAAATGTAAATTAACTAGAAATCAGTTGCTGGTTTGGTCTAACGCAGGGATAGGCAAGTTTGGTGCCGCAGTCCTGCATGTTTTTTATGTCTCCCTCCTCGAACACAGCTGAGAGGCCCCTGCAGAACGTAATGATGAGCTGATGATTTGAAACACCTGGGTGTGGAGGCAGGAGACACCGAAAACATGTAGGGCTGCGGCTCTCTAGGACCGAACTTGCCTATCTCTGGTTTCACGTCATAAAATCGGTAAAGATAGTAAACTTTTTTTTTTTCCAAAAGTAAAAGCAGATGCCAGCAAATGTCTTATTTTAGAGGGGAACAAAAAAAAGATGACCATCTTTCAGAACTGAAGGACTACAGGAATCAGAGAAGATCTACTGTTAAGAGGCTGAAATTCGGATTTGGACCATTTTTAATTAAAGTATAAACAGTTGATCAATTATTTTTAAAAGTAATTGATCAATTTGATAATTGTCTATAATCAATAATCGAAATCAATGTACTTTAACACAGCTGTGTATTAGACCTTATCAGACTAGATGTATTATATATATATGTACAGTATATTGTACTAGAGTATTTTTAGTGTCATTACTATGTTTTGTTATTATCACCGCATTGCCCAGATTTTACCAGAATTAAAATTACAGTAGTCATACGTTTTGAGGCATTTATTGGAATTGTAAATACCTCGTGCTCTACCAAATTAAATATACCAGTAACATAAATTATTGCGGGTGCATGGGAGTTTGCCCAACCAGTCCACATGTGCTTTGTGGACTTGGAGAAGGCGTTTGACCGTGTCCCTCGGGGAGTCCTGTGGGGGGTGCTTCGGGAGTACGGGGTATCGAGACCCTGATACGGGCTGTTCAGTCCCTGTACGACCGATGTCAGAGTTTGGTCCGCATTGCCGGCAGTAAGTCGGATTCGTTCCCAGTGAGGGTTGAACTCCACCAAGGCTGCCTTTTGTCACCGATTCTATTTATAACTTTTATGGGCAGATTTTCTACGCACAGCCGAGGCGTTGAGGGGGTCCGGTTTGGTGGCCTGATGATGATGATGATGATGTGGTGCTGTTGGCTTCTTCAAGCCGTGATGTCCAACTCTCACTGGAGCGGTTTGCGGCCGAGTGTGAAGCGGTTGGGATGAAAATCAGCACCTCCAAATCCGAGATCATGGTCCTCAGTCGGAAAAGGGTGGAGTGCCCTCTCCAGGTCGGGGATGAGATCCTGCCCCAAGTGGGGGAGTTCAAGTACCTTGGGGTCTTGTTCACGAGTGAGGGTAGGTTGGAGCGGGAGATCGACAGGCGGATCGGTGCAGTGTCTGCAGTGATGCGGACTTTGTATTGGTCTGTTGTGGTGAAGAAGGAGCTGAGTCGAAAGGCTTTACTGGTCGACCTAGGTTCCTACCCTCTCCTATGGTCACGAGCTGTGGTTCGTGACCGAAAGAACAAGATCCCGGATACAAGCGGCCAAAAGGAGTTTCCTCCGCAGGGTATCCGGGCTCTCCCTTAGAGATAGGGTGACAAGCTCGGTCATCCGGGAGGGACTCAGTGTCGAGCCGCTACTCCTCCGCGTTGAGAGGAACCATTTAAGGTGGCTCGGGCATCTGGTTCGGATGCCTCCTGGATGCCTCCCTGGAGAGGTGTTCCGGGTATGTCCCACCGGCGGGAGACTATGTCTCGGCTGGCCTGGGAGCGCCTTGGGATCCTGTCGGAGGAGCTGGTTGAAGTGGCTGGGGAGAGGGAAGCCTGGGTTGCCCCCGCGACCCCCGACCCCGGGTAAGCGGTAGATGATGGATGGATAAATGATTGCACATTGTTGACTACAGTCCATACAAACTAACAAAAGTCATGCTTCTATTAATATTGAGCCAGCCTGAACACTGGTTACTCATGGTGTGCAGTTATAGATGCACATATTCCTCATGTGAGCTGTAACAGTGGATGCCTCCCAAACAAAGCCCTGATTGTCGTTGCTCAACTCAGTGTGAAAGGAGCATCTATGTGTTCTCGCTCAGCTGCTGAGCCAACGGATCTGCCTCCACTGTGGGTCGCCTCCTACCCTTGTTCACGGGCTTCATCAGAGCCGTACCCAGCCTCGGAGACGATTCCCAACCCGAGGCCTCCACACATTCTGTAATTAGCACTAAACCTCCTCAAAATACACTTTTATTGGATGGGTTGTATAAATGGGTTTTGTCATTTGTTGAAATGTTGGGTGGTGATGGAAAATGAGGAATGCACCTTGTGCAATACGATTGACCCATGTAGCAGGTTTTGAATACAAACTGATCTTTAATTGATCTTTAATTGCTTTAAAAAAAAAAAAACAACTGTAATGACAGGTTTGCTCTATATTATTTATTAGGTTGTTACTAACATAACTATGATATTCATTTAAAAAAATAATTTCTTGTTTAATACATTTTGTAGAAACTTTATTTGGACGTACGCTGCCATTGTTATTTACGTCGCAACACATTCCGTGCGTAATGACGTAGAATGGCAGCAGGCAGCCGGCCAATGTGAAACGTCTATAAAGAAAGTAAGGTAAGTCTCGTAGCGTTCCTAAAGAAACAACATGCGATCCGGAGAGTCACCCTCCCCCACGCTGTGCTCTCGTCATTCACTAGACGCATTCAAGAGTTTTTAATAATAATAATAACAAACTTAGGTTTGTGTGAACGCCACATGTGTAAGCTCTAAAATGTCTTTGGCATTGACAATATTGTTGAATATTCAAGATATCCAGGATCCGGGGGGGCGCGTTCTATTTTTTCCGGATTCCGCATGCGGATTTTCATGAAGCTGCAGAAATTACACGAGCCGGACAAGAAGTCATCAAGGTAAATCCGGTATATTTCAAAATAAAACCGTTTGTGAACTTGTTTTTGGGGGGTAAGGAAAGCTAGCTAACATAGCATGACAAAAAACTAGCTCAGAATAAATGAAACATGACAAAATAGCACAATCTAAACACAAAATGTACTTACCCATGCCAGAAGAGCCATGATAGAAGTCACAGAAATAATGTTCAAAAGCATATCGATGTGACAACAAGGCAAGTGTGGCTATTGTTTACAAATAGAACTCTATATACACGGTTGTTATCCCGTGAACTCAACTCTCCAGCGTGAACCCCCGTGATCTTGTGGTCTGACGGGTGCAGATTTCCGGACACGGACAGCTCTCTGCATCATACATTATACAATGGTGTCTCCTATATATATATATATATATATATATACCTCAGAATGAATCTACAAATGCTATTGTACAAAGTATCGAGAGGACGAAGATTTGATTCAGAGGTGTTGCTATAAATAATATCCGCAAAACGCCACAATGCGTATCATTTGTCTCTCTTTGTCGAACAAACCATAGAAACAGCTTGTGTTATATTCCAAATGATCCCCGGAGTCTTCCCTGGTCTTGTCTGTTCTGCAGCCTCGTGGCACTCCTGAAGGAAAGGCCACATGACGTGGTTCAAAAGTGCCACCCGGCCATCTGTCACTTGAAAGGGCTTTGTCCTCAAAGCACAATAGAGAGAAGGAGTGATAATAACCAAATGGTCTGCAAAAGATGAGCACAGCTTGGACAGACGTTTTTCTCTGTGGGCCACGGTCAAGTTATTTTTTTACTTATGTGAAAACTTTCATTTCTTTGTTGTGGAATGCAGGAAAGACACGTTTCACAACAGCAGAACTTAAAATACTTCATTGAATTACCCAATTTAAAATGTTATTGAAGGTTGTTGTCTTAAAAAAGTTTCACTGGCCTGATGAGCTACAAATGTAAAAATGAGTTATGAATTCATCACAGTGTTTAAAATTGATAATGAAAAGCAGTAAACCTTTTGGGTGCTAAAGTTTGTATGATTCTTTATCACAAATACATTTTTAAAAGCCTGTAGGGTACACAAATATGATGATACAGTAAAACGGGAGAAACTATAGCTTGTCATTTAGTAATTTGACAAGAGTAACTTTACAGTAATACAATGTGATTTTGACTGGTTGTTTTAACCAGAATAGAAAATAATGTATTGGAATCAGCCATCTTTGTTGTTTACATTCACTTGGAACGCTTTGAGGTCGTAACTGGGAGATTCAAAGTAGGATATGGCTGACTTGAATGGAGCATTAGTTTCCTGCAGTGTAAAAACAAAACCTATGCATCTTGTACATCATGCTACCCGCCAATAAATGTGGGGGAGGAGGAAGATGAAGGAAAAACACAAATTGTATTTTGGGGGGGACTAAAACAGTAATTAGGGCTAGGGCCCGAGCAGAAAACGCTGATGTTAATTAACACAAAGCAAGCAAGTTGTTTGCTGAGTTGCTTCACATATCTTTAAATTGGGGGACAATACAATAGACAATTAGTTCTCTTTGTTGTGAAATGCAGCAAAGCCAATTTGTACAACAGCAAAACTTCAAATTTTTTTTTATAATTTGCTCAACTTAAAATGTCCTCAAAGGCTGTGGCTTTGAAATTTGCCTGTCAGGGTCGGCATTTTGATATTCCTTATTTGTTTTTGTTCTTTTGGAATTAAACTATTTTTGACTGCTCACCTCGCCTTCCTGCTCCCCCTCAATTGACAATTCCAATCTTACGTCACAAGTCAAAATGACTGTCTTATGCTGCATTCAATGAGTGTTTGAAATCGGATTGATCCGATTTGGAGCGTCTCAGTTCCGCCCTCAAAGTGTTGAGGCAAATGTAAACAACAGAGATGGCTGATTTTGATAAATTGTTTGTTGTTCTGGTTATCGCAGTCATTCCAAATCACGTTGTGTCATATGAACATGTGTCTTGTATTTACATTTGCCTCGAAGCTTTGAGGTTGGAACTGACACAATCCGAGTGGGATAAATCTGAATTCCTACTTCCTCTAAATGCAGCATTTTACTCCATGAAAGACGCTTTCCGCATTAGACTTTGGAAATAAAGCTTTGCATTGCATTGCGGAAATATCAAAAAGAAATGTTCGGAATTGTCAATTTGGTCTCACTATTTGAATAAAACATTTGCTTGACAACTGTCTCTGTATAGCTATTGTTCCTTTATGACAAACACACTACCTGTACACTGATTAAGCTCTGAAATGACGAGTGGTTTCACAATCATGAACTCTACGTATGTCTTCCCAAAGGTGTCATCCCTTGTGTTATTCAGAAGGTGTTGAAAAAAATAAATCAAAGGCTTCGGCCGTTGACCTCAGTTCAGGAATGAAGAGGCTGAGTGTTAAAAAGTCTTTCTGAAAGCGGGCCCGGTCCCTCTGGAAGCTCCACAACACCCACATATGTAACAATCTCTGCCCATTCACAGTTGACTGCAACGTAAAACACATCTGAGTGGAACCACAATCTGGAACATACACTCACTGGCCACAACATTAGGTACACATACACAATACTTTTACAAATAACAAACTGCTAAGTTTTGATTTGTCATATAACAATATGCTTACTTTACTACACTGCATCATAGCCCTTTTTATGATCAGTGCAGATGAGTTAAAAAAACCATCCTCATTGTGGTGTTTTTGAAAGAAGCCGGCTTGTTGCTGGATTCTTGAGGTCTGTAAGTGCGTCGCCGACAAAAGAAAATCCCGGCAACACCTGATATGCAGCACAACCTGAGGCCAAGCATGTTAGCTCAAGCAGCTGGAAGGTCAAGGTCTGGACAACAGCTCACTTCTGCCTCTGCCGAAGCACTTGAGATGCAGAATATTCTCAGGTAACGCCAACATTGGTTTCCCACAGCTGGCTCTGCAACATATCACTAACTCAGTGAGTGTGGCTCACATTGAAGGATGAAGGGAAAACAATGCAACATTAGACACATTTTATTGGCAGTCCTTCAAAGCGTACTGCAAGCAGTAAATTACATCCATGCAAATTTTTCATAGGGCCTATATTACATTTAAATTATTCAACATACGTGATTTGTAAATGTGTATCCATCATAAGAACTCTTAAGAATTATAACACCCGTTTGCCATTATATTCCTACATTTATGCATGTGATTGGTTGGAAAATTTTAAAAGCTAAGTTCAATGGAAAGTATTAGGGGTGTGCCCAAAAAGATCAATTCTCATAAGAATCATGATTCTCATTTAGTACGATTCAGAATCAATTTTAAATGTCCCAAAATCGATTTTATTTAAATTATTTTAGACTGTCTTGCCTTTGTCTGTGTGTGCCGTTATTGGGAGCGCTGTCCATGTTGTACCCGGCTTGGCCACTTAGGGGCAGTGTGGTTCAGCGCGTTTTGATGCACTGTTAAGTTGCAGCCACATTAGAGAGTAGAAGGAAAAAAGTCACGATCAAGTTATGCCAATAAAAGTTGTTTTGTGCAGCGTAGGAAGAGCATATGCCTGTGAGCAAACTTAACATGCTTTTCTGTAAACATTCCTGAAGCGTTTTGTATGAATAGCCGTTCTTTTGAGTGATAAAAGTGCCGCGAATAGCGCGCTAATTAGCATTACCGGGTCAGACTGGAGTCGATCTTTGCCCATCTATAAATTGAAGCAGAAATCATTGTCAATCTAATAATGTTGAACAAAAAAATCATTCTGAATCGAATTGCAGACCCAAAAATCTGAATCGAATCAAATCGTGAGACAGTCAAAGATTCCCTAGAAAGTATGACGTGTGCTCCATCATATCATACAGTATCTCAGTCAAATTCTGTGTTGACAAATTATTATTGTAAAATAATTTATACTTAATAATTAATATAGGTTTTTTTGTTGTCATTGCCATATACTGTACTCTGTATTGCATTTCTGTATTGCAGAAGGGCGAAAGTGTATCATGGTATTGCAACTACAGCTCAAAAATGTATTATTTTTAAATGGTGAAATAACATTATTATTATTATTTTTTGCTATTAGTAAATGTAAAAAGAAAAATAATTGCATTTTTCCAAATAAAATCAATCAATATGTAGTACAACAGTAAAATACTTAAGCGTGGAATTGCCAATGTGGACTGAAGAGTTTTGACTGGGCTATGTCATTTCAACATACTGCAAAGTCGCTCGAATGTCTTGATAAAGTTTTTCCAACGTATGGTAAAATGTTGGCCAAATACTAAAAAAATAGTATTTCCCCCCAATAATGCCACAGTAATGGGGTAATGCCACAATTGCGCATGTGCAAGTCAATACAAATCCATCCATCCATTTTCTTAACCACTTGTCCTCACAAGGGTCGCGGGTAGCGCTGGAGCCTGTCCCAGCTTGCTTCGGGCAGTATGCGGGGTACACCCTGAACTGGTTGTCAATACAAATCAATAGTAAAAATATTTCTCGTAATGTTGGCGTGAAAACAAACTGGTGTTAGCCATGCTAGTTAGCTATCTGCCTTGTTAGCAAGTATGTTGTTCATGTCACCAATTGGACACACTAACTTTCACAGCTAGCTGCAAATGTTCATTTCAAGACTTTGTTATTGTAATCGAAGTAGATATTTTGCCATGACTGGCAACTTGCCACCTAGCACGTTACCGTGAACCGTGCGAGAACTACATGTACAAATTATGCGCCAGTGTTCTTTGTGCCAGCTCACAGAATAGTGATTAAGGTGAAGTGGGAAACTGTGAGTTCATGGGTTCAAATCCTGCATTGTATTCTTTTTTTCTTTTTTTTAAGTACAATTTCTTGACAACAGCCTTATATATTTGGAGGGTTAAGGTTAGGGTTAGGCTCAGGTGGAAAACAGGTCCGGCGATTGACCAACCAGAGCCGTCCAGCCATCCATCTATCATCTACCGCTTATCCGGGGTTGGGTTGCGAGAGAGCAGCAGCTTTAGCAGGGAAGCCCAGACTTCCCCCTCCCCAGCCACTTCAACCTGCTCCTCCGACGGGATCCCAAGGTGTTTCCAGGCCAGCCGAGAGACAAAGTCTCTCCAGCGTGTCCTGGGTCGTCCCGCCGGTGGGACATGCCCGGAACACCTCTCCAGGAAGGCGTCCAGGAGGCATCCGAAGCCGATGTCCGAGCCACATGAACTGGTTCTTCTCAACGCGGAAGAGTAGCGGCTCGACACTGAGTCACTCCCGAATGACCGAGCTTCTCACCCTCAACCAGAGCCGTTCACGGCAAAATAGCGCTGACAAGAGAGTTGCAAGTCATGGGAAAATATACAGTCCCTGTATTTAACATTGTTGCAATTTGGTGAAGAGGGATTGGCGTCACACTCATAAACTAGACTTTGTACCGGTGATGATTGATTGAAGTATTGCCCCCCATTTTTGACAATTCCGAGCTTATGTCACAAATCAAAATGGCGGTCTTACTCGGTCAAAACAAGCTCTCCGCTCATTGAAAAGTATTGGACTTTGGATGGTTGTAATTTGATTTGTGAGGATTATTTTGACTTCAAAATGTAATGAAATGTCCCTTGACTACTATAATATAATATCTCTTCAGTTCAGAGGCTGCATCAAAGCCTTCTGTATGCTCTAGCATTAAAAAAAAAAAAAGCATTAAAAAAAAGTATAAATACGTTTTTGGGAGTGAAGGACAAAGTATTAAAAAACATATTTATACGTTTTGGGGTTTGAATCAGTTTTAAAAATGCCCAGTCATGAGTTTTTCCAATTTGCTGTTGCTTGGTTGATTTTTTTGCTTTGTGTTGCAAGCGAAAACTGAAGTCAGTGACCAGTGCACTTTGAGCTGTTCATTGACAGCCAAACACACTGTCAAATATCAAATAAAAACACTCGCAAGAAGAATGGAGAAGACGCAAACTGAAGTGACTCATGAATAGTACAATGTGTGAGTTTGTGACTTTCATCTTAATTACACTTTTTAAAACCTACTACATTATTATGTTTTTACGTTTATATTTTACAGCACAGTGCTATTTTTCTCAGTGGTGGTGTTTTTGGGGATATGGAACTGATACATGGATTTCTTTGTTATCAAAACAGATACAGGCTACATGCAGGTATTTTTTTTTGTGCCTATAATTGACTTTATCTCCTACTTCTTAAACTTTTACCTAAGTAAAAGAGTTGAATCAGTACATCTACTTTGACCAGAGTCTTTATTTTACTCAACTCAAGTATCTGCACTTCTGCTGAAATGCAGAGTGTGAATTATTTGACCTCTGTAAGAATGTTGTATTGAATTGTTTACCGGGGGGGAGCACATGGGCGCGCCCCTGTCAGGTCGCGAGTGCGCGCTTTCTTATGCTAATACAGGTGTGACATCAGCAGCAGCCACATCAAAAGTGGGTTGGGGTACTTTAGAGGCAAGTCTGCCTTCTCAGGCTCACTCGCTCTGATCCAGCCCAACTTTATAGTTCCGTTTTCTGTCGCTGTCTCGCTCACACACACACACTCTCGTACACACACGCGCTCTGGAAAACACACCATGCGTACCTGTCCGGAGTTATTCTCACCCTCCATGTTGGATTTTTCGGACGCATCTGGCTAAAGAAAAAGGGGGTAAAGAAAGAAGAAAAAGAAAGAGAGACAAACAGACGCGTTTCCTTTCTTAGGATATTCGGACCTGCTGCGTGTGGTTTCTTCACAATTATTGTTTGATTTAACGTGGAAAACGGATTGCAGCGGCGAAAAGGGTAAGTTGCAATTTATTGGACAAACTTTGAGAATACTGTTGAACATTGTTGTGTGACCAAATAACTTGAAATGTGCGTAAAAATGGTTGCTACAAACTTCAAGTATATCAATTTTTAACAGCTATTTTTTAATATTTACTGCAGTGCTTGTTGATATGTATGTGTTCAACGGAGGCCAACTAATTTTAGTTAATTAAAAATAGCCTAAACAATCAAAAGTTTATTCAGATACCAAAACGTGTAGTTAATTAACAGCACATACACCAACGCACAAATACTTAAAGATATAAGGATTTTAAGAATGCTGATAACTCAATTTGAATACTTTAATTTGGAATGTGTTACAAAGTTGTTGATTGCAGCCGTCGAAACATCCTGTTGGCGAAACTGGGGATGCAATTTAAATGAATTTGAATGAACGCCGTTAATCTACTTTACATATGGTACCATGCCCCAACATGCATTTCTAACCCACAGTAACAATAATTAACAGCACATACACTAATTAATTTTTTAAATCTATTTATTTCCCCCCATTTTGTTGTTTTAACATGTAATAGTCACGCAGGCAATAACGTGTTTAAATAATCGTATAAAATATATATTTTTTAAACAGCAGTTTCGTTTGTGTTTGTGCCAGTCAGCATTAAAGGCTAATTATCTCCTACCTGTACGTTTTAACGCGCTCACTTAAAGCGCACTTCAAAAAAGATGACTTATCTGCATCTGCGCGTGCTATCAGATGCTGCTGCTGTCCACAGGCTGCGGATTACTGAGCTCACTCACGTGGGCTGCTCCCACTACGGGCGAAATGTTTTTACATGTTTAGTGAAGTGGCGGTAACACCGAGATGAAATGCAGACTGAGAAGATGTGAGCAAATAAAGGAGGAGACTGGCACACTGACTCCCTTTGGATGTCATAACTCATCCAGTCGTGGAGAAAAACTATCAACAATGATAAAAATAAAAAAAAAGTTACAATTATACAATATTTAGCCCGCTTTACCGAGGGTTATTTGTGCAGCAGTAGTTGAGTGTATGAACCTGGCCCAATAACTGTAAAGTGGTAGGTTGAGAGCCACAATGACTACCTTTAAAAAGTACAGCAGCAGAAATTCCACTTTGAACAAGTATAAAATTGGGACTGGCAGGTGCCTATATGAGAAGGTCACTTCAACACCAGCTCCCTTTGGGCATACATGCGTTTGTCCGTGTTGCATACAATAAAACAATGCAAAGAATATCCCCTTCAAACCATGCCTATAGTTATGTACTGGGTTTTCCCAAAATTAACATCTGAATGGAAATGTGTCACACCATTCGAATTTTAAGGTATTTAATGGTTTTGTGTGTGCGTCCACCGCCCCCCCCCCCCTTTTTTTTTTTACATATCGCTGGTGTCAAGCCGAAACCTTGTAAATCACAATTTGGCAAATTTCTTTTATTGCTAAAAAAAAATCTGTACTTTTGATCAGTCCATTGTTCTGAATTATTTACCAATCTAAAGTGTTGTAAATGGCTTTCGTTTTGGATGCTAATGGTTGAACAACCATGCAGCTTTGGGGGTTTCCAGAAAAGTGACCATTTTGGAGGTACAAGGTTTTGACCAGACGCCGGCGATACGTGATTTTACCCTGAGAACACTACTTGTTCAAAGTAAAACTTTATCCACTTTCAAACACCCAACTCATAACTCAATAAAAAAAATATCAAAACCTGCAGCTAAGCTAACAAGATAAGTAAAATCCAGGTGATAGATTTTATTTCCTTACAGTGAGAGATGAGTGCAGAAATTCCTAAACAAGCGTCAGAAATGAGTTTGTGACAGCGGCACATATTAAAAGTCCAGTCCAGGGTGCACACACTGTACACACACCATACACAATGGATGAATGATATTAACAAATAATCTCTACATGATTTTTTTGGGGTTTGGTTTCTATGGAAGAGGATTAGGGCCAGTGAAAAAGGAAAAAAAAAGTTTTCAGGATTCTAACTTTATTTTCAGCATTCTGACTTTAATCTCAGAATTCCGACTTTAAAGTGAGAATTGTCACTTTAATCTCAGAATTCTGATTTTAAAGTGACAATTCTGACTCAGTGACATAGAGCTATGAATTGTGGGGGAAGTCAGAATTCTGAGAATAAAGTCAAAATTCTCACTTTAAAGTCAGAATTCTGAGAATAAAGTCAAAATTCTCACTTTAAAGTCAGAATTCTGTGATTATAGTCAGAATTCTTACTTGACAGTCAGAAAGCTGAGAATAAAGTCCGAATCCTGCCAACCTTATTTTTTCCTCTTCACTGACCCTAATCCTCTTCCGCAGGTTTCACACCCACTGTGATAAATTCAAAAGTGAATTATCTGTAAATTTCCTGTTATTAACTCATTCACTGCCATTGACGGCTATAAACGTCAAAAAATCATTTAAACTATTTCTATTAGTTTAACATTTTTTCCCTCTTTTGTTAACAAGAGTATGAAAACCCAGATTTTTTTTATTGTACATTTAGAACAGATATAACATTTATGATTAATTGTGAGTTAACTATTGAAGTCAAGCAATTAATGAATATTTAACATTTTAATCCCCTGACGTGATTTAAAAAAACAAAAGAAAAAATTAGGGGCATCAGGCGATTAAAATTTTTAATCGTTATTGAATGCATGACTTCAGTAGTTAACTCACGATTAATCACAAATGTTATATCTGTTCTAAATGTACAATTAAAACAATCTAGGTTTCCATACACTTGTTGACAAAAGTGGGGAAAAAAATGTTAAACTAATAGAAATAGTTCAAATGAATTTTTCTATAATTCTATAGCCATCATTGGCAGTGAGTGAGTTAAACTGAGATTAGTTCATGTATACATATTATACAGTTCATACTATCTGAAAGTTATACTCTTTAGGTTTATTTTGTGTGTCAAAGGGTTTTAATTTACTGGAGATTAGTTCCATTTGGTTATTTTTGAATGCTATCCTACAGTTTTAATGTAAATGTTCTCACGAGAGAAGGCAATTCTTTTGTATTCTCTGTCACTCACCATTCCACAATTGCTGTAAAATGTTGCAGGGCTTTCAACTGGAATGAAAATGTTGCTAATGGCACTGAAGAATCGTCTTCTTTTTTATTTATTTTTATTTTTACAATAGGGTTTACTGGACAAGGCCTTGCCATGACGGTGAACCTGTGAGGTCAAGAATCTCAAACCAAGCTTTTGTATTTTGTGCTGGGTGAACCACCGTCACTGTCCAACCATGAGGAGGTGCTCTCACGTTCTGCCTCTCGCTGTGCTCGCCGCTCTGCTGCTGTCTCAGGTCTGCTCCGGCATCAGATGGCTGTAAGTATCCAATTTCAGCCGTCTTTCCAGTCCATCAGTTCACGTGACGTCATGAAATTCAAATGATACGACGTCGGGTGACACTTTTATGCATGTTTCGGTGTTTTATGGAGCGAAGGCCCCGTGGCAGCTTTGAAGTGGGCCCCGGCATTCTTGAAGTTGCTCCTGATGAGGGGGAACGCTTCAGTGGATGCCGTGAAAGGGACGGTAGATTAACGGGCAGTTCCTCTGGCTATGAACGGAAACCTCTTTAATAACTTTGATGCGGCTTCAGTAAACAGAGACAGCGAGGTTCATTTCCAAGCAAGCCGATGAAATTTACCACGGTGTATAATAATAACAGTAATAACTTTAGAAAAGCAAAGATGGAGATGAGTTTGAAGATTTGTGGTCTTGTGCATATTCTTGTGAGGTGAAATGAGAAGAGCGCACTGAATGCAAATCTTTATATGTCGCTGATTTTTATAGTGCAGTCAAAGGCAACAATACCACCAAGAACTAGACAAAGAGCAATTTCTGCAGAAATTGCGTGGGAATGCTGAAAAGCTGAATGCTGTTAGCTGAATGCATGTACTTATGAAGTAAATTGAAAGATAAATTACTAAAGTACTCAAATATGGTCCCGTGGTGGCAGAAATTGCTCTAAGCACTGAGCTAACTTGACTTGTTCAAATTCATGGCTAATGGCGTACTTATTTTGAAAAGTGTCATGCATGCATTTAATCATTTCAGTGAAAACATAATGCATTTCTTGATGTGGTAGTCAGTTGGTTAGCATGTAATCACTTAGCATAATGGCCACGGATATATTTTCAATGTACAGTCAAAGGTGGGATTCGAACCCGTGACTTCCTGGTAACTGAACAATGCACTTTACCAACTGCGCCACTTAGCAGTATCAGAAAGCTGGTAATGATAATAAGTTGTATGTATGGAAAATTTTTAAATATGTCCCATTGAAAATGAATGGGGGAAAAGTTGATATTTAACATTAAATTGTGTGAATACTCTTAAGTAATGTGAAATGAGACGATATATACCCCGGGAGGCGTGAATTTTTGAAACAAGTTGAAATTTGAAAGGTGTAAATCAGAAGTATTATGTGGGAGTCTGTTACACGGCAAAAAATTGTGGAGAATAAAAATCGCAATAACATAGCATTCAGCAATCCCACAATTAAAGCTGCAAGTAGCAATGAACGTCTTGCCCCTTTTTCACGGCAAATCCTCAAAGTCGTCATTTGTCTCCATAGATGGTATAGATGAAAGAGATTTGGTCTGTAACAAATAAGGGTCATTTACTTTCTATTACGTAGACGGTGCATCTGGTAGAACACTCCGCTTTGCTGGGCATAGCAAGTGTGTGTCAAAGTCGGTCTACAGTTCTGCCTTAACTTTTGGCACACTTCCGGAATTTGTTCTAGGTGCAGGCAGAAGTCTGGTGGATGCCATCATATTTTATTCATAAATATGACCACAGTGGGCATCAAACCCTCTGAATTGTTATATCAATCAATTTATTGAACAATTTATTGTTATTATTATCAATATATATTTTTAAATCATCCCACTGGCCGGCATGCCGCTCTGGTGGGGCAGCACATTATTGATCAATATGTGCAGGAGGTCTGTAAGTTGTGCAACGGGTCAAAATTGATCCGTGGTCGGTTCGGATCAGGCCCCACGGTTCGGATCGCGTACGAGCCGCGGAAAAACAAAAACAAAGTGCGCATTCACAGTCGATACTGTTCTGACATGTCAAGGAAGCTGAAACATACTCACCGTAACACGCTAAGCTTAACTTCAAAATAATGTTTACCAAGTACAGAAGTACTGCAAATAGCCTTAGTACACTTTTACTTTGAAGTTGTCTAGCTTGACTTCCCTTTTAGATGTTTCTGTATCGTTTCTGTATTGTAGTTGCAACCAACATCAACACAATCCTTAACTCATGTTCAATCGCTGATTTAAGAAACCCGCTAATTAATTACGCCGTCATTGTATGATCCGGCAAAAGTCTCAGACGTAAGTGGCTAGATTTCAGGAGGCTAGATTTGCACCCTGGACTGCTGAATTTTAAGGCGGGCATGCTTACCAGTGGGCTAAGTTTGTATTTAAAGCAAAAACATGTTTGAAATCAAATAAAAAAATGCCAGTAAAAACAGGAAAACTGTCTATAAAAGATCTTGTTTATTGTATTTTGCAGAGTCTTCATTTACAATCCTTGTTTTTTTTTGTCTAGTGGGGGCACATACAACACATTTTTGCAGATTAAAAAAAAGTTTTTCATTTAGCTCCCATTTGTGTGTTAAATTTGACATTTTTAACTAATACTTACGGAAATTCAAGACAGGAGAAAATACCTAGGAAAAAAACGTTCATATATATATATATTTTTTTACAGTTCTAGCTCTTTTTTTTTTTTTTACAAAAACAAGAAAATAACTTTTTTTTTAGGTACTTTTATTTTTTTAAATAAAAATAAAAACTTTTTATAGGGAGAGTTTTCTGTTTTTAATTGCAGTTTGTTATTTAACTGCAAATATGTTTTCTTTTTTCCACTTAGCTTAGCAGGCTTGGTGGCCCGCTGCTAAGCACATCTGCCTCATAACTCAGTAATCCAGGGTTCAAATACAGCCTCCAGCCTTCCTGTGTGGAGCTTCCATCTTCTCTCTGTGCCTACATACGTTAATTGAACACTCAATTGTCCATTGATTTTTTTTCACCTATATATGTGTGCACTACAATTGTCTGGCAACCAGCTCAGGTTGTACCCTGCAAATTTTGTCTATACTGAATCAGAAATTTAAGTCAAGGTAAAGTAATAAATTTGACTTTAATTAGTTTATTCCAAAATAAAAAAGTTACTTGGCTGTAACTTTTTGATTGGGCTTGGGGAAAATAAATGCATTTGATTTATATTAAATTGAAAATTATGCTTTCAACTAAATCATGAATAGAACGCGAAAAACTAAATAATGTAGCTGTAACAAATTACAGCATTTTCTTCCTTTTTAAATTTTATTTTTGTAGTTTAGTCCAACAAATCACTTTTTTCAGTGGTGTAGTCAGTCAAATTGGGTACAACAGTTCTATAGTGGCGTTTGTTATACATGAATACATTGACCTATATTTATTCAGGTATGGCCAATGAGAACAGATTCGCATTTGGGATGCCGACCTGGATGCAGAAAACAGCGTTTCATGGGGGCGTGGGCGGCCATCTGTCCCTACAGGTTGGGTTGAGGTCACGCTAAAGACATAAATAGTCGTCGCGACACATCAAAATGGGATTGAAGCACGTGCGCCATGCTAAATCTAAACTAAAAGTCTTTTAGTCGTGATGATGTGATGCCAAAGCAGATGCGATAATAAACACCTGTGAGTGACCATGAGCGCCGTGCCGTCACGACGTATCCTTGGGCATAGCCCAGCAGCCCCACGGACACTATAATGTGAAACAGGCCCGTTGCCTGTTTCTCACAAGCGTTGCTCAGAGGTAGCCTCCGCTGCCTGAGGTTTCTCTCCAAATACATTAAACCTAAATACAGTATAGAATATAGTCCAATATGTTCCTCTAATAGCATTTAAATAGACCTTTAACAGTGAAGTGAGGCCAAAGAAGACAAAACCTCCCATTGTGCAAAATGGAAATGGTGAGCAGCAAATGATAGATATGATCTAGCTGGGTTGGAGATGAAATTATTTTGGGTATAAAATATTTTTGGGAACATCTCATAGCCAGTTTTGCTCTGTAACAGAAATGTTCAGAGCCAAGAATGTGTCACATGTGTTTTATGGATCTGCTATTCATTTTCTTCTGGGATTTTCTCAGTGATAAGTTGCTTCTATTCCTGTGATGGATGTCACCTTTACAGTATCCCCTGAAACATTTTCCATTTTCATTTCAATTTGGAGTAGTTCCTGTGCATGACCTCTTTTTTTGTTCCTCTTAACTCCCCAGAGCAATATCACACACACCCAAGACCTTACACATCAACCAGACCCAACACTGTAAGCTGTTGCCCGGCCTGGTGTCCGCCCAGGCTCAGCTGTGCCGCAGCAACATGGAACTCATGCAAACCATCATCCAAGCAGCCCGCGAAGTCAAGAAAACGTGTCAAAAGACATTTGCTGACATGCGCTGGAACTGCTCCTCCATTGAGATCCCAAGCGATTCCTCCAAGTATCTTCCAGACCTTGACCGAGGTACGCGCAGTACAATGTAACGAAAATATAAATGTTCCCCAAAACACTTTGCATTTATGGGAAAGCCTTAGCCAGGAATTGAACCCATCTGTGAGGCAGATGTGCTAACCACTCAACCACTATACTGGCAATCAATCAATCCATTCATTTATGTCTTAATTAAATACACCTCAAGAAGACAGAATAGCGCATTAAAAAAGCTCCTTGGACGAGCTAGACACTGACATAATGTGTTAAAATATGTGTGTACCAGCTGGATTGTAAATGGCACAGGACTTTTTGGGGGGGGAGTATTCCTTATTTAGTTTAAATATACAGATATTGCTGAGTCCCACTAGTCTAAATACGGTATTTTGGTTAATTAATTCAAACCCAAGAATGTATTAAGATGTTTTTTAAAAATACTTTTTAATACTACACTCACAAAAACGTATTTATACATTTTGTTTAATGTTTTTTTATGCTAGAGTACACAGAAGGCGTTGATACAGCAAGAGGTGGCTTAAAGGAATGGTAGTTATTACAAAACAAACGGCCAGCAGGTGGCAGCAGAGTATAAGAGATCAACCAGGGCCATGTTGCAACAAGCTCTTTCCTCCACTGTTTTAAACAGATTTGTGAATAATGATGAAGCTTAGCTATATCCTAATGCTAATTGGTGTAAAACAGAAACAGATACACTTTTTTTTTCCTGATGAAAGAAGAGACACTAATCATTCTTTTGGTAGGTTCCATGTTTTTCTAGCAATAGAACACAATATTCTGTGGGCCTTCCAAAATCTGTCAAAATCCAGTAAAATAGCTGGGAGCTAAGGGGGTTGCCTCAGTGAAAATGGCCGGGAGTGAATGAGATACTAATGGTAATTTTTTTTGTTTTTGGGGGTAAAACTAATTTCAACCCCAAAAAACAACAGCATTTTTGGGGACTGGTCCAACTTAGAATTAAGAAAAATAGCAAGAAAATCCACAAGATAGCGTTAGATAGAGTAAAGACCACAATCACCGAACCCGTGAAATAGTGAGGGAACACGTTATGTAGTCATTTGTAACTATGTATACAGCTGTGGCGTGCCGTCAGGGCCTACGATGCCTTGTCTGAAGGCCTAAACATCAAAAGACCTGACATGAATTTAAAACTTTACTGTTTTACTTACATGTTGGAATAATAGCCAGCAAAATACCTAATATTTCATAAAAAAATGACATCGCCATTGTGTCAAAGGTAAGATTTATTCATTATACGTATGCCTATAGTTAACTGTGGAAGGGCTTAAAATACAAGTTGAATACGCAAGAACGTAAACAAAGCCTGCTAGAAGGCCTTGGCAGAAATTTTGGCAGTTTTAGTCCTCCATAGTCTTGCATCTCGGTTCGATCCCAGTGCAGTGTGACGAGCAAGATAATAAAACTCCAGTTGTTCCTGATGCTGTGTATTCACTTTGATGGCCTTGTAAGTTAAGAAAGCGCTATACAAATGAAGTACCGTTTACCAAGAACACGCTACTTTTATAATATTTTGTTCCGTAAAATTGACACGCAGAGTTTTGTTTATTATACATTGAATCCCGGTCAAATGTACAAGTTCTGTAAAGTTGTTTACATTTGCACTGTATTTTTTTTATTTTTACAAAATTACTCTGGAAACAGCAGCTGCCCCCCGTTAAAACAACAGATTATTATTATTATTATTTTTACAATCACAATGTACAATGGCAAAGACTTAAATTAATGTTGGTTGTGGTCTCATTCACCAGGAACCAGGGAGTCTGCGTTTGTCTATGCCCTTTCTGCTGCCACCATTAGCCACACCATCGCAAGGGCGTGCACCTCCGGAGATTTGCGTCTGTGCTCGTGCGGTCCCATTCCGGCTGAGATCCCAGAGCCTGGCTATCGCTGGGGGGGCTGCGCTGACAACCTGCACTTTGGGTTGATCATGGGTTCCAAGTTTGCAGATGCTCCCATGAAGATGAAACGTGCAGGCTCCCATGCTAACAAACTAATGCACCTACACAACAGTGAAGTCGGTAGGCAGGTAAGCTGATGTGGTCCTTTCGTTTTTGATCTATTGCAGAAGTGGCAAATCTAAGTCCAGAAAGTAAAAACCCTGCCACAGTTTGGCTTTAGCACCTTGTGCTAGCTAGCTAGCTCCCCAGCTGGTAACTGAGCACCGGGGGAGCTAAAGCCCCTTGTGCTAGCTAGCTAGCTCCCTAGCAGGTAACTGAGTACTGGGGGAGCTAACCAGGGATTTTGCTAGCTAGCACCCCTGCCACAGTTTGGCTCTGGCCCCTTGTGCTAGCTAGCTAGCTCCTTAGCAGGTAACTGAGCACCGAGGGAGCTAGCTATGAAGCTTGCTAGCTAGCCCCCCTGCCACAGTTTGGCATTAGCCCCATGTGTTAGCTAGCTAGCTCCCTAGTAGATAACTGAGCACCGAGGGAGCTTAGGGAGCTTACTAGCTAGCAAGCACCCCTGCCACAATTTGGCTTTAGCCCCTTGTGCTAGCTAGCTAGCTCCCTAGCAGGTTTTTTATTTATTTATTTTCTTAGCTCCCTAGCAGGTAACTGAGCACCAGGGGAGCTAGCGAGGGAGCTTGCTAGCTAGCACACCTGTCACAGTTTGGCTTTAGCCTCTTGTGCTAGCTATCTAGCTAGCACCCCTGTCACAGTTTGGCTTTAGCCCCTTGTGCTAGCTAGCTAGCTAGCTCCCTAGGAGGTAACTGAGCACCGGGGAAGCTTAGGGAGCTTGCTAGCTAGCACCTGGGGCTAAAGCCAATTTTGGCCATTTTGAACTCATGACTGCCATTGACGGCTATAGAAGTCAAATATTATTTTTAACTGGGCCGGCCCTGGCACATGTTCTCTGTTGACAGGTATTAAGAGAGGCGGTGGTGATGAAGTGTAAATGTCATGGCGTATCCGGCTCCTGCTCCATAAGGACCTGCTGGCGAGGCCTTCAGGATCTGAGAGAGGTCGCCATGGACCTGAAGACCAAGTACTTGTCGGCTACCAAGGTGGTTCACAGACCCATGGGGACACGCAAGCAACTGGTGCCCAAAGACATTGACATCAGGCCCGTGAGGGAGAACGAGCTGGTCTATCTGCAGAGTTCTCCGGACTTCTGCACCAAGAATGACAAACATGGTTCAGTTGGCACACAGGACAGGTGAGGCTGCATTTTACAATATTGTGCTAAGATTGCTGCTATAGAAGGAAACCAGATCCATCAACTATGTAGCCATTCAACACACCTTTAGCGAAAATATCTACAATGTTACTACAAATATGATGTAGCCTATAATGGAATGTTTAAAAATGTTCGATACACGCTCTTGTTGCTTCACGACTTATTTGCTGTCTATTCTGAAGTTGACTAATGGGCCGCTCCTTTAAAGGGAAAAAGTTAAGCAAGTAGTGCTGTCACTATCGAATATTTTTAGAATCGATTATTCAATCGATTAATCGACTAATCAGATTCATTTTAATTTTGCATTAATGTGTATTACAAAAGTATTTTTCCCCAGATTACTGTTTGTTAACCGGTGATTGGTGGTTATTTCGTACTTCGTATTTGTATTAAAAAAAAGAGGTAAAAGTAAAAACAGGTTTTTGCAAATATCTTATTTTTATTAAACACAGAAGAGCACAGAAATCTTCTTTCACTATAAATCTGCATCATTATTATTATTATTATTATTATCATTATTATTGTTATTATTACATAAATCAGTGAACAATTAATGTTGATATACTGAAAATCAGAGGATTTGGACAATTTTATGTAAAAAAAAATGGCTCCAAGCGATTACTTAATTATTGAAATAGTTGTTGGTTAATTTGATAATCGGTTACTTGTCGATTAATCTTGACAGCGCTATAAGCGAGGTTACTATATGTTGATTGTTTCAAATTACTGTCAATTGTAAATAAATTAGTGGGCCACTACTTCTAAATTGTGGGCCAGTATCGGGAAAAAAATGAGAAAAGGATAAATACATAATACTCGTGTTTCACATTTGTATATAGTGATGAAAAAAAAAAGACAATATTTTGGGGGATTTTATTTGTTCGTTTTTTTCTGGATTCCTCCCCCCATATTTTTTTAAGTTTTCGTCTAAAACCAACTGTTGTACACAAACGCATAGAAACGGGAAAGAAAAAAAGACATTATCTAGGCAACTCAGCAAAATGTTGCTTTTTATTTCATGAAACCCTGACTGACTGTGGGTGTTATGATTTAAAAAAAAGTCTTCTCAGCCATACTATATTTATAGCCAAGGCAGACCTCACAACCTCTCAATTACAAGGCGTCCACATGCATGCATGCATGTGCACGTGTGTGATCTTATGGCCTCCCTTGTGTAAGTCATTTTGTTACCCTGGCCAACTAAATGACAAAGTTGTGGATCCACCCCTGGTTACTTCGGTGTAACCAAGCGAAGCAAGAATCCAAGAAGTACGATGTGGTTCATTATGCATTTTTGCAAATGGCCACAAAATTTAATTCCAAATGAACTTTTTCGCACATTTGTTGGTGGTGGTACCAGCTGTGGTAATACATCACAAGGAATTTACACCATTTGGTTTTTGGATAACGTCTGCATACAGCATTGCTTAGCTCCTTGAAGAATTCTCATTAAATTTGCGATTTAGTGTCTGGCTGTTATAATGTCACACTATTTATTTTTGGGGTGGGAATCTTTGTCTTACGATTCGATTCGATTCAGAATCGATTTTCGATTCAGAACAAATTTTTATTCAAAATGATTTGATTTGACAATGATTTCTACTTCAATGTATAGATGTAAAAAGAATTGTCACGATATACTCCAGTCTGCCTCGCTAATGCTAATTAGCGCGCTACTCGCTGCACTTTTATCACTCAAAAGAACGGCTATTCATTCAAAACAATTCAGGAATGTATACAGAGAAGCATCTTAACATTACTCACCAGCATATGCTCTTCCTACGCTGCAAACAAACAACTTTTATTGGCATAACTTGATCGTGACTTTTTCCTTCTACTCTCTAATGTGGCTACAACTTAAATGTGTATCAGAACGCGAGGAACCACACTGCCCCTAAGTGGCCAAATTGTGTACAACATGAACAGCGCTCCCAATAAAGGCACACACAAACAAGGGCAAGACAGTATAAAATAGGGATAGACCGATTATCAGCCGTGCCGATTATCGGTGCAGATAATTGGTATTTTGAGAAATATCGGCATCGGCCTTTTTCCAAATTTGAAGGCCGATTAAGCTGGCATCTCACTGAGCGGTAAATGTTCGAACATATTCAGGCAATTTTTCACTGTATGAACCTTGAAGAAAACCCCAAATTAGCTACATTCGCATACATTTGTCGCTCAGTCAGATACAGGGAACTTTTCATTTATGGATCTATTTAAATTTCCACTTTATAAAAAATTATGCTGACACTAGGAACTCCCTACACTTTTTATAAAAACAAAAAACAAAAAAAAAGTAAATTGTTGAAATGTTGGACAACTTTATTTGCAATAGAAAACTTCAGGGAACAAATTACTTATTTTTTTAATTTAACTTAACACATGCTGATGACTCTGGAAGATCCCTGCAATTTTTGTTATAATTTTTAAACAAATCTGTCAATTCTTTATATGTTTAAAATTAAAAGAATAAAAATTTTGTATTTTTTTATTTCGACACAAAAATTTTTTGTCTTTTACTGCAAATGATTATCGGCTTCCTTGACTACCAATAATCAGTATCGGTTTATCACTAGTATAAAACAATTTAAACAAAATTGATTTTTGGACATTTAAAATCGATTCTGAATCGTACTTAACAAGAATCGCGATTCTTATGAGAATCAATTTTTTGGGGCACACCCCTACTATTTATGTAGCTGGCGTAGTCATTGGTATTTTGCCAACATAAAGTGGAAAGGCAAGCACAATCAGAGTTAACCAATCATTCTGTAACATGGCAAGTTGAACTAAATGGCACTTTGCGAAGTGAATTTTGCCACTGTGTGAAAACGTGGCTTAACACAGCTCATAGAATAGAAGAATGGCAAAGCCACACAGCAGCAAATAGGAAACGAGCAATCCTGACTGTCAACTCATCCAGGATGTTGACTTTAGGAAAGTGATGTCCTGCCCGGTGGCACAGTTGAGTTAGCGGGCTTGGGTGATAACAACCTGAGTACTCTGTCTGTGGCTTGTCTGAGCACGTGTCCCTGAAGAAGGCCACTGTGACTGGGATCCTTGTGCTTTTATCTCAAACGGTGACTAATGCACTTATTCTTGGGCCCGGGAGAACTCGAGCAGTTATCAAGTGAAGGGGCGCTCACAGATTTGGAAGCATTTGAAGGGTTCTCCTTGATAAAGGTTAGCCGACAGCATTTTTGCTCACGCCGACTGTGGACTGTGTGTGGCACTCATGGCGTGTGAGAATTTAGCAGGCAGCAAGGAGTCTTTTTGTCTGAGGGTCTTACTCACGCTGAGATCTGGCTAGGCAGTGTCATCAGGAAAATATGCAACATTATCTTTTCAACTTATTGAATTTCCCACTTTTCCTGAAATGTATTTCGGAGAAGAATTTGGCCGGTTTGAATTGCATGACACCGGAGGCACATTTGAAGAATAACAAGCGCAGTTGCAGGAGTTTCTCCTCAAATCGACCGATTTGCGTGTGAATGCTGAGATGTTGGCCATGAGCCAAAATGCAGAGGAAATAAAGCAAAGACTGTAGCGCTGTGACACCATAGCATGTATTAAGTTAATCCAAAGTGACTATATTACGTTTTAATTCATTACGAGTTCATTAAACTAAATATATTAACTTCGGAGTCATTTAATTAATCGTTAATTAATTAATCAATTCAATCCACACGATTGTATGAAGTAAATCCAAAGTGATATATTAAGTTAATCCAAAGTAAATATGTTAAGTTTAATTGATTATGAGTTCATTAAACTAAATATATTAACTTTAGATTAATTTAATTAATCGTTAATTAAATAATGAATTCAATCCACACGATTGAATGAAGTAAATCCAAAGTGATATATTAAGTTAATCCAAAGTAAATATGTTAAATTTAATTAATTATGAGTTCATTAAACTAAATATATTAACTTTGGATTAATTTAATTAATCGTTAATTAATTAATGAATTCAATTCACACGATTGAATGAAGTAAATCCAAAGTAAATATATTAAATTAATCCAAAGTAAATATATTAAGTTTGATTAATTATGAGCTCATTAAACTAAATATATTAATTTTGGATTAATTTAATGAATCGTTAATGAATTAATTAATTCACACCACACGATTGAATGAAGTAAATCCAAAGTGATATATTAAGTTAATCCAAAGTAAATATGTTAAGTTTAATTAATTATGAGTTCATTAAACTAAATATATTAACTTTAGATTAACTCTTTCACTGCCAGACGTTTTCCGAAACGGGTTGTCCCCACTGCCAGCCGATTTAAGCATTTTGAGTGATCTTTCAAGGTCCACAGAAAATGTTGTGTTTGGACTATGGAAACACACATACTACCAAATGAAAGAGTGGACTCTCATCTTTCATCAGAAAAAAAAGTTTGTTTCTAGCTTATTCCGTTCTTCAGTAATCAACAATAGAAAATGGTAACTTTCACCGAAATTCTCTGTTTTGAAAAAAAGTGGAGAAAAACGGCTTTTTGTGAAACGATGTTATTTCATGCACTTGAGTGAATTGTACACTTCTTTTTGTCCATGAATGATGCCACAAACACCTAAATAGTGCTTTACTTCTATAAAACAGTACCACCAACAATGAAAAAGTATTTTTTTATAACAAAAAAAACTGTTTATTTACATAGAAAACTAACAATTTGACAAACTATTTACAAAGGTGTACAACAGTGCATGTGTGATTATTTACAATTGTGTGGATGTTTGAACTACATAAATTTTACTTTTGTGTGGTAAACAGTGTAACACTCGCCTGCGTGCAAGGGGACACTGCAAGATTTGCACCACAGCCTTGTCTCACTGCGAATGCCCCTTCACATGCAGACCCGACACCTTCTTGCTGGCTTTTTTTTCCGGGAAGTAGCAGGCATGTGTTCCAGCGTGTGTTTGGCCATGTTACCATCAAGTCGGCTTTCAGGATCAAAATACGGTGACCTAGTATTTTGTCTGGCTTCCTCATGCTCTTCCATCCCAACTTCCTCCTGGTCTTGTGGCAACAGCCACCCTCTCACCACCTGCTGGATGAACTCCAAAAAAGGTTGACTCGTCCCATTTTTTTTTTTGTACAATATGTAAGCATTGAACATGCATATTTGGAAAAGATAGGCAACAAACTTTTTGTGCCACTTCAACATTTTCCGTGTGAATGGGTGGTACGAGATGTTTTGATCCATCTTGTCCACTCCATTCATCTTGGAATTGTAGTCCACAACACAAATTGGTTTTTCGAAAGGCACTTTTTTTTTTGTGCCTTCCGCCACACCTCAACTGTCCGCATTTCATCTTTGTGAAACGTTGTCACCATCCTCAACAAACGTTTGTCCTGCCATGCCACAATTAAAACATTTGTGTTGTGCCTTACCAGTTTCCCCCCCACCCCAAGGCCAGTGTTGGTTAGGCACGTTATCTCACTGGGTTCACCCCTGTTCTTCCTCAGCGTTCCACAAACATTGGTGCGCGCTGCCAGGAGACGTTCACACAAAGCAATAGAGTTATAAAAATTGTCCATGAATAGTGTGTACCCATTTCCTGGCAGACGATCCAGTAAGTTGAACACTGTATCGGGGAGAGAACAACTAATGCCAACATAGGGTTGCATATTGAAACAATAGCCGGTTTGGGAGTCACACAAAATGTATGATTTGATCCCATATTTGACCGGCTTTTGGGGGTTGTACACTTTGAACGAAAGACGTCCCTGGAAACTCATCATTCCCTCATCAATACAAATATTCCTGCCCGGTTGAAACAGTTCCTTGAACTTGTTTACAACGTGATTGAACACAGGACGAATTTTAAATAGTTTGTCGTCTGAACTGTGTGCCGTCTCGTTGTCGTTGAAGTGCAGGAAACTCCACATGAGCTGGAAGCGGTTTCGAGGCATTGCGCGACTGAAGAATGGTGTCGTCTCTATTTCGTCCTGAGTCCAATACATTTCGATACTGGGCTTGTTTATATACCCAGTAAGGAATTGGAGTGCAAAAAACGTTTTGAGCTCAGACACAGACACTGGCTTCCAAGCACGACTCCTGCAGTGTGGCAGACTTTCAGCCCGTTTTTGCATTGACTGACGTGCAAATAAGTTTGTCTGATCAGCAATGTGCTGCAGAAGTTCGTCTGTGATGAAGAGCTGCAGGAAGTCAACTGGCCGGGTTGAATTTAGCTCTGCTGCGGCACCTCTTGGTCCTGGCTCCACAGTGAAGGGGAAGGAGTTTGGCTGCCAGCCTGCTTCATGCCAGCCAGATTTTTGGGGATCTGCAAATATACATTTCAATATCATATAATATTCATTTTAGATCAGTGTAATGCAATATATATATATAAATATATATATTTACGTTTTTTCTTGGATCCACTGGTTGATGGACCTTTATTCTGCTCACTCTGAGGAGCGTCACTCTGAGCTGCAGCTGAAAGAAATATATACAATTACAATAATATCGAAAGAGCGTTTTCTTTTGTTGTTGCGGTGTATTGAAAACACTTTTTTTATACCTCTCTTTGTCGTCTTTGCAGTGGGACGTCGCTGTGAGCACGATCCACGATCTATGAATGCACATTCACGTTACACGAGGTGCTAGCAGCGTGCTAGAAAAGTATCTCATAGCAAGTTTGTGCTTACCTTCGACGTCTTCTGCGGATGAAATACTGTCCGAATCACTTTCTCCGTGGTCAGACTGTACCCACTCCTCCGAAGAATATCCATCGGACTCAGGATACTCTTCGTCGTCGTCCGATTGAACGTCCTCGTGCGGAGAAGTGCTCGGTCGTGCACCACGTTTTCCGGCGCTAGCACCGCTAGCCTCCGAGGCTTTAACACGCGGTCGAAGCTGCCGCCGCGTCAACGCTGCAACTTCGGCATCAACCTCATTGTCGCCATCATCATCACCTTCGTCGGATTGAACGTCCTCGCGTGCAGAAGTGCTCGGTCGTGCACGACGTTTTCCGGCGCTAGCACCGCTAGCCTCTGAGGCCTGAGGACGTGAACGAAGCTGCCGCCGCGTCAACGCTGCAGCTTCGGCGTCAACCTCCTTATCACCATCATCATCGCGGTCATCATAATGGTGCACTTTAGCACTGGTTGATGCTTCTCCTTTTCCAAAAAATCGATCAAGCGTGGTCTGCTTCTTACCGTCGGTCGCCATTTTTCGTCTCTCCTCAACTCTCGTCTACTCCTCGACGCTCTAGCCCCGCCTGGCCTTTTATACTACTGACGCCCACCCGATCTTGTCAAAAGAGAGTCATCGCTGCCCTCTAGGGGCCAAAAATAGTCCTTAGGCACAACAAACAGACTTGAAACTTTGACCAGACATGCGGGAGTGTTTCCTCTACCCGTTTCAAAAAAAAAAAAAAAAATCATTGGATGACGTCTTTTGACGTCATTGGCAGTGAAGCGTAGGTTTTTACTTGACGTCTTTAAACGTCAGTGGCAGTGAAAGAGTTAATTTAATTAATCATTAATTAAATAATGAATTCAATCCACACGATTGAATTAAGTAAATCCAAAGTGATATGTTAAATTAATCCAAAGTAAATATGTTAAATTTAATTAATTATGAGTTCATTAAACTAAATATACCAATTTTGGATTAATTTAATTAATCATTAGTTAATTAATTAATTCAATCCACACAATTGAATGAAGTAAATCTAAAGTGATATATTAAATTAATCCAACGTAAATATGTTAAGTTTAATTAATTATGAGTTCATTAAACTAAATATATTAACTTTGGATTAATTTAATTAATCGTTAATTAATTAATGAATTAAATCCACACGATTGAATTACGTAAATCCTAAGTAAATATATTAAATTAATCCAAAGTAAATATATTAAGTTTGATCAATTATGAGCTCATTAAACTAAATATATTAATTTTGTATTAATTTAATGAATCGTTAATTAATTAAATCCACACGATTGAATGAAGTAAATCCAAAGTGATATATTAAATTAATCTAAAGGAAATATGTTAAGTTTAATTAATTATGAGTTCATTAAACGTACGCAATATATTCATTTTGGATGAATTTAATTACAGTTTTACTTTTACTAAACACTTTTGACATTGGTCAACATTCATTACTATTTATTGATGGATATCATACGACCTTCGAGAAGTGACGTTGTTAGTGTACTGATTCATGTAGTTGACTTTGGTGCAAGTCCATCATAAGCGTTCTATTTACGAGTTGCATAAAGAATGTTAAAATTGCAGTTTGCTCTGTTGGGGCCAATATTTGACTCGGTCCCCACGCTACACTGGGGCATCCACACAGCTTATGATCCATCCGCTTGTACTCATTCGGATCACGGTTGAATTGGAGCGTATCCCAGATGGCTTTGAGTCAGCCAATCATAGCACAGTAAATTATGTTTTGAACTGGTAAAAGTCATGCATCGTATGAACGTCATCCGGCCACTTTACAGATAAACAGCAGCCATGCTTCATGTCAAGGACACTCAGTGGATGCAATTTCTGCGGGCTGATATCTCTCTCAGCAGACACATGAGTATGCAACATTAACGCATTGGCCAAATCACGAGGCACTCGGTTTTGCGGGCCGTGAGAGGGAACACTCGGGCCATCGGTAAAGGGAAACTTTGAAAACTTTTCCTTATATCACCACTGATTTGTCACTCACTGGTGGTCACTTAAAGTTGGTCACTTTATCAGTCTTGACACTTGAATTGACCTCCTGTCTATATTCTTAGCCCTGACATTCACAAGACCTGCAAGCAATAGGAACTCTTTATATAGTTTGTGTTTTCATGGAGGACAAATTTAGTATAGTATGCATCAGTGATTAGAAATGAAGCTTGAGTTGAGTCAAAAAATTATTAAAATCCGATGTTGAGAAATGATCTCACAGTGTAGATGTGTCAGTCCTGTTGCAATGCTGCACTTTTATGGAGGACCAAAACGGCCCAAATTGAGAATAAATAAATAACTAAAAGTGAAAATAAAAACAGGATATAAAAAATGTCATTCCAAAATTAAATACAAAAAATAAATATAAATGGATATATATATATATATATCCATGAATAAATAAATAAATAAAAGTAAAAATAAATACAAAAATAAAAATGAGATGACATTTTTTCAAATAAATATAAAAATAAATGTCAACAGCGGAGCCCAACCTAAGACGCGCTTAGGACCGCCCCCTCATTTGAATAGCATTTCGTCCTGTCACAGCGTCTGCAGCATGAAATAGATAAATGTGAGAGCAGAGAGTTTTCATTTATTGATTGATGTTTATTTTTTTAAATATATTTATTTTTGTATTTATTTCAACATTTATTTTTATTTTTTGAATCTTGTTTTTTATTTTTGTATTTATTTTTTACTTTTATTTGTGTATATATATACATATATATACATATATATATATATATATATTTATTTATTTATTTTTAGTTAGTTATTTTTAGTATTTTAGCTTTATTTTTGAATAATATTTTTTATATCCATTTTTATTTTCACTTTTATTCATGTATTTATTTATTTAGTCATTTATTTATTTAAAATGTTGGCAGTTTTGGTCCTCCATACACTTTCACTTCAGATGTATCATCGTGAGACCTTGCTTGAATCTTTTTTCTTCCAAGAACGTGTGGGTGTTCCTATTTCCCAGCTCCCAACAACGTCATAAACCTGCCTTTCACTCTCCTGCCGCCACCATTTACTTAAGCGCCCCTCTCGTCATGCTGCTCATTAACACTCTGCCGTCATAAAAACGGTCGCATAATGTGGTAAGGGCAAACTTAAGGGAAGGGGCAGGCCTGTGTATTCAGTGTGATTTATGACGGGGCTGTTTGCTGCCTATTCAAAAGTCCATTGGTTCCCAAAAGCATCCGAGGCATCCAAGAAGAAGCGACAAAGGAAAATGAGAGAAAAATGAGGGGCACATGGGTCGGTCAAGAATATTTAAAGGATCATTGTGGGCTTTTCTCAGCCTCTGAGTTTGTCCAGGCCGCTGGATGAAATGTTTAGAATGAAGCCATTACCCTAATTGTCTCTTGCGGGAAAACCAAACTGGAAACAGGTTGTCTTTCAAACAACGGGCTGCTCACTCAATCTTCTCACTTTATTTATGCTAATTGCAGGCAGTGCAACAAAACGTCAGCTGGCAGCGACAGCTGTGACTTGATGTGCTGCGGCCGTGGCTACAACCCGTACACGGAGAAGCTGGTGGAACGCTGCCATTGCAAGTATCACTGGTGCTGCTACGTCACCTGCAAGAAGTGTGAGAGGATCGTGGAGAGATACGTCTGCAAATGAGACCATCGGCTGTACCGGGCGAAAAGCACTACAGTACCCAGAAGGCAGACTTTTGCCTTCAGCTTTAGCATGCGTATTTCACCATCAAGTGTCATTATCACTTTAGTATCCATTTTCTAAACTGCCGCTTTGGTTTCTGCTGGACATGGAAAGTGACGACAGTTTATGTGAAGACCGCCGTCCTCCTGGGAAGTTTTTTTTTTATTGTTAATGACCATGAATTCCCCCAATGTGGACGAGGAAAGTCTATTTTATTATAGCTCTAATAAAAAGTAATAACGTTGGATTTTAAAGCTGGAGGAGACGGATGGTGGTGTCTCTCTCTAGACAGAGATCTGTGGACTTGTGGGACTTTTTAAGATACAGTTGATACTTTTTCCTTATGCATCAATGGACTTGACAGGAAAAGCAAACAAAGGGAACCTAAAGTACTTTTTCAAACACGGAACGTTTTGGACTTTGGACCCGCACGCTCACAAGTTCTGTGTGTATTTTCAGCATGACTTTATCCCTGTGGACTGAAAAAAAAAGGATAAAGTACTTGCTGATTAATCATCCTTTACATCTTGACATCCAGTCAGTCAATATATTCTATTTTTAAGAGCATTATGAACTCGTGGATATTGTAAACCACTTTTGTGTGGATGTACATAATCTTATTTTGTATACTGAAATAAAGATAAGTATTTATAAAATTGTGATTTTTTTTTGCCATGACTTCCACATTCATAATTAACTCATTCAAACCCAAAAATATATAAATAAATATGTTTTTTTCATACTTTGTCATTCACTCCCAAAAACGTGTTTATACGTTTTTGTAAATGTTTGTTTTTCTATGCTAGAGAATACAGGAGGCTTTGATGCAGCTTCTGACCTGAAGAGGTTACTTAAAGCAATGGTAATTATTAAAAAAAAAAAAAAAACACCAGCGGGTGCTAGCAGAGAATGAGAGATCAACCAGGGCCATGTTGCAACAAGCTCTTTTTGACAGTGTTTTCAACAGGTTTGTGACTAATGATGAAACTTAGCTATATTCTATTGCTAATTGCTGCAAAACGGAAACAGATACAAATATACTTTTTTTTCCCTGACTAAAGAACATACTCTAATCTCCATGTTTTTATAGCAATAGAACAGAATATTCTGTGGAACTTGCAAAATCAGTCAAACAGCCTGGAACGAAGGGGGTTGCTTCAATGAAAATGTCTGGGAGTAAATGAGTTAATGATTGTGTCCAACTGTCTTTTTTGCTGTCTGCATTAACATGACATAGTAAGTAGATGGACACTTTTACTAAAAATAAAGATAGACATTCACTAGTAGAGAGCAAAAAAAATGTGTTGCGATCTTATTGGTTAAAAAAAATTCTGGTCTCCTGTAATCCTTCATATTTAAACAATGGATAATTATAATAGAAGTTAAGGAAATCCAAAAAAGCTAACAAAACCTTATGTCATTTCTGAATACGTACTGTATATAAACATGACAAGAATCAAATCCAGCTCCAGGTCTCACCTGACAGAAATTAATAGCTCATATACAGAACTTCCAAGAAGTAAATAAACATGAATTTAAAATAGACAGCTGGTTAGCGTTTTAAAGTCATGAATTTGTCACACCATTTTTAAAAGGGTACAGCTGATGCAATAGCCTGCCTTATATAAAAAAGTGCAATATAAAACAATGTTTGGTGAGCTGACATTTTCAGAAACATTCACAAAGCATTCGCGCATTTAACTATTAAGCAACCAAGCAATAAAGCCCATATCAGTCAAGTATCAACACATTTGAATTTATTTATTTGAAAGGGACAATGCACATAATCAACATTTTACAATGTAAATGTGCCCAAATTAGCTAAGTCAAGCCAATTTTAATTGGCAGATGAGTCATTAAAATCACAAAATCAATTTAATATACAATAATATTACGTGTTGTTACTTACTTTGCTGTTGGCCTCTGACGTCGACCCAGCACGAAGAGAGTTTGCAAACTTTGGACATTGGATCAGCGAAACAAAACCTCAGGTTAACTTAGTGCTAGCTAGATGCTACAACTAACACAACATGGATAGACGACACGGATGTATTTAAAATTTTACCAAAAGCAAAAAACACCGGCCTTGGCATTTGTCAGTGTACGGAGAGGGATCCTGGATGTTCAAGTAAGTTATTTTAATCTAAAAAGGGAAAACTTTCTGTGGTTTGTGGCTGCATTAGCCGCACAAGTACAGGTTGATATGTTTAAAAAAATATAATTTTTTTTTCATTTTGTGGACTATTTTGTGGACTATGACATGTTACATTTCAAAACTCTTAGGTAGTTCCACCCACAAGGGAAATGTTTGCTTGAATATTCCATTATGGAAAAAAAAAACTTCCCCAGGGAACACTCAATGTTTTTCATCACAAACATACAATAAGGATTTGAGAAGCAGACAATGTCCAAATGTCAAATTCAAAAGAAATCTCATTAATATAAGAAACAAAGGCTGGTTGGCTTGTCAGAGGGAAGATGTGCGTTTTTTTTTTTGTTTAACACATGTTACCCTCTGACCAGCCTTGTGTTACTTGAAGTGGTTCTCAAGATTTTACACTGACATAAATAGCTGTGAAAGATGGCGCTCCATGCTGTGAGGCCACATGATGCGAACTCAACAGTGCACGACATACACCACTGGAGTTTAACACTTCTTGACCGCGGCATGTCGAACACACAAAACCTCAAAAACAACTTCAGATACTAAAACATCCGCCAAAGACTGCTACGAGTACAAATATTTTGTTTAATATTTTTGTTACTAGCATACGTAACTCAACGAATACGTTGAGTAGCGATGTAGCGGCAGAGAAGCCACGATCAATTTTTGCTGTAGGCGTGTTTACATTTACCATAAGGTTACGATAAGACATAATTAGTTAGATAGACCACAGCACATTCCGACTTGAGTACAAAATGAACTAAACAAAACATTGGAGCCATATGTATTATTGCGAAAACTGTGACTCACACCGGATTACTTCCCCTTCAATTGTCTACCATTTTGTCAACCATGTTGAAGCGGTTGTTGTTATGATAAGCGACAGATCTGACCTCAAACCCGACAATTCCAAGAGATCTAGGGCCAGAGTTGGCAAATCCAGGTCTAGAAAATAAAAACCCTGCCACAGTTTGGCTTTAGCCCCAGATGCTAGCTAGCTAGCTTGCTCCCTAGCAAGTAAACGAGCACTGTGGGAGCTAGCTAGCACCTGGGGCTAAATTCAATCTGTGGCAGGGTTTTTACTTTCTGGACCTGGATTTGACACCTCTGGTCTAGGCCTAGTAAATGGATATTGTTGTATAAGAACTGGGACGCATGGTAGCTAGTGATTAGCTAGCAGATCTGTCTAATGCTGCATTCTAGGATGGTCAGAAGTCAGACTTTTCCGAGTTCAAACCAGGAAGTGTGTACGGGAACGCCCTCTTGAACTCGGAAATTCCACTTGTGAAGTTGGTGAAAAAAAGGACCCCGACTTCACCGACGGACTACAAGTGACGTCACTCTACAATGGCGACCCCTTTGGAAACACAGACTGCGAAAAACTAAATAGCTTTCTTCATTCATAAATATTCAACATAACTTCAAGTAACACAACGTACGTGACAGCTTGCTGCTATCTCCCTGCATGAAATTATACGGTGAACTACTGAACTGTATGGAATGCTTATGAAATAAGATAAAAGAATAAATGAAGCAAAGTTGCAAGAAGGTAAGTTTGCTGGAGATCAAAATGAGTTTTAAGGACCAAAATAAAAAAACAATTTATCACTAACCGCCATTTTGGTTGTTTACTTTCGCCTCAAACGCATTCAGGTCGGAACTGGGAAAAAACAACTTGGATATATCCGACTTCCGACCATCTTCAAATGCAGCATAAGGATGCATTCAGACTGCAGGCATATCTGATTCCAATCGGCTTCCTCCTCAAATCCGATTCTTAAAGGCTGATTGGTCCAGACTGTTTTTAGCAAGTGTCCAAATCCGATCTGGCCCTGTTCAGACTGAGCCACATTATTGACCCATCTGACAGGTTGCTGTGGCAACGAGGCGAAACGGCCCCCAGCGCGTGTAGTGTTTGACGTCATGTAACGCTGTTTACCGCTTCGTACTTCCCATTCCTCGCAAGCGCGTTAAGCAGTTTTCTTTTCTTTTTCTTTCTTTTCTTTCTTTCCTTTTTAACAACCATATGTCTATGGCTACGACTGGGCACTATTTTGCTATTTCCGGTTGCGCATGTGAAACTCTAATGGGGTCGCGAGACCGGCTTCAGCGCAAGTGATGTGAACTGTCACTGTATTTCCGGTCGAGCATGACAGGAACCGACGGGGCAGTGGAGCCGTCAAGGCGAGTGACTGCCGAGCATGCGAGGAAACAGCCGGGCAGCAAACCGATTGGATATTGATGCTGCAGGCACATTGGTTTTGCACGCATAGAGGGACGTCAGGTCAGTCAAATCCGTTTTGAGTGTTTCGAGCAGATCAGACTGAGACGCATCCTGTACAAATCGGATATGAAACTACCTCCCGCATGTGGTTTCAATCTGTCCCGCAAAAATCGGATTTGATGTGCTTTGTGACTGTTCAGACTACAAAAGAGCCATCCACATTCAAGCTGGATGGGCTAATAATCAAATTTGGGCTGCTAGTCTGAACAAGGCCTAACAGTTCTGAGGTTCATGGTTCAAATCTCGGTATTGGCTCTAATGTCTCCATTCCCAGTACTTAAACTTTCTTCAGTTTCCCCAAAACATTCATTGAAGACTAAATTGCCCATACAGTTAGGTGTGAATGGTTGTTTGTCTACAGTATATGTGCCCTGCGATTAGCTTTTAATCATTCCAGGGTGTACACTGCCTTTCGCCAAGAGTCAGCTGGGATAGGGTCCAGCTCACCCGAGACTCTAATGAGGACAAGTACTCTAGAAAATGGATAGATAGCAGTGTTCCAAAAGTAGTTACAGGCAGTGGGGGTCGTACGCAGTGCACTGTGGTATTCCGGTTCGGGGGTGGATTGATTGTATGCAGGTGAGTGAGGGTCTGAGGAGTCTAAAGGCTTGTCTGTCGACAGCATCAAGGTCTCTTCAGTCACTAGCATTCCTCTGGCTGGCAGATGGAGGGAATAGGTTTACAAATGTCTGTGCAAAAAACCTTTGAATAGTAGTGGTATAATAATAATAATTCCAGCCCATACATACATATATATATATATATATATATATATATATATATATATATATATATATATATATATTTGACCGTTACCGAAATTTTCTACAATAACCGACGTCATTTTGCCCATGTCGGTAAATTCGGTGTTTGAATAAAAAAAAAAAAAAAAAGTATTTTTGTTTGTTTTGACTGTGTGTTCTTGGTAGGCTATGTTTATTCCTCTTTAAGACCGTGTTCAGCGTGTGTAGTCACATGACTCCACCCATCCAGTCTGAACAAGAAGGGAAACAGACTACAAGTAAATGGCGGGTGGTTTATATAAAAAAGCAGCTGACACAGCGGAAGTAATTTTCGTCGAAGTTGATCCTGTTGTGCTTGTCCGCAAAAAAATTCAACATCTGTCATTTAGAAATATTTTGGGTTCCACAAAGACGATGATGAGCAAAAGAACACGAAATGCAAAGTGTGTATGAAAACCGTTGTAACAGAGCAAGACGTCCAACCTTTTTTTTTAACAACGACAGCACAACTATACTATTGAGGTCGAAGATGTGCGAAAAACTTTTAAGTGCGAAGCAAGGTTCGAAAAGTGCCACTCCCAGACAGCAGCCCATAAGGGAGGAATTTGCAGGGGTGATACCATACGAGAGAACGTCAAAGAGGTGGGTAGTAATAACCGACGCAATAGCCTACTACATAGCTAAGGATATAGCTCCCATTAGCTACAGTGGCGCGCGAGGGGTTTAAACACCTTGTGAAAGTAGCCGACAAGAGGTACACCATACCATCGCAAAAATATTTTTCGCAAACCGTGCTTCCCGATATGTACAACACTGAGAGGCTGCCGAGCTTAGAAATGTCAAGCATTTTTATTTGCAAATGTTTATCGCCGTTGCATTGACATGTTTTTCATTTTATGTATATTGTTTACAAGCCACACTACACTACCTCCTTTGCACATGGCATTATTTATATTATATTTTACAAGAAACATTACCTCCACAAAGACATTACCGCCTTTACAAAAATATAGGACCGTACCAAAATAGCACAAAAAAGTCACCTTTTTCTCATGTTGTAATGTGTCATTGTTCAAGTCATGCAAGCTATTTGAATATTTATACTTGAATGGTTACATTGGGGGGTGGGGGGGGGTGATGCGGCGGTCGCGCATTTATCATTATCGAGGTAAAACTGCTATTGTGATATTGATTTGAGGTCATATCGCCCAGCCCTAATATATATATATATATACTGTATTTATATATATATAATTATTGTTATTATTATTATTATTATTATTAAGGTAGCTGTATAGTCAAATTGCTTAATCACAATAAATGTTCAACCTTTAAGTGTTTTTGTGTTGTTTCCTTGTAAAACACTGGACAAATTTAGTTTGTTGATGAATAGAAAATACTTTAACGATGTTTTTTCCCCCCAGAAACAAAATATATATTTTTTACCTTGCACAAAGTGACCATAAGAAAACACATTTAAACAAATTCACTGTTATAATATACTGTTTAGAAACTACAGATACAAAAAATGACTTAAAATTCAGCCTTCATTAAACTTCTTTTGTAGATTTTTTTTCAACCTACCAAACCGCAGCAGTGCATACAAGACCCAAACTGAAACTAACTACATCAATATCATAGTCGTGGTATCGATAATATCTATATTTGGAAGGATCTGCCCACCACTAATAATAGACCCAAACTACATCGATAGTATTATGCCAGCATCGATCCGATATTGATAATGATTTGGTATCAATAATATCAAGACTTGGATCGATGCGCCCAGCACTAATATAATACCTAAACTACATCGATATTATAGTGCCAGTATTGATTTGATATTGATAATAACTTGGTACCGATAATATAGAAATTTGGATTGATGCGCTAATAAAGACACTAATAAAAGATCGAAATTACATCAATATTCTAGCACCAGTATCGATCCAATATCGATAATGATTTGATATTGGTATTGATAATATTGAAATTTGGATCGATGCGCCCACCACTAATAAAAGACCCAATTAACATCGATATTATAGCGCCAGTATCGATCCGATATTGATAATGACTTGGAATCGATAATATCGAAATTTGGATCGATCCGCCCACCACTATGTAGTGCAGTACTTTTAATAGCAAATAGGAGAAATATGTGGTGATGACCAAATCTCTGCTTGTGTCAGTGTCCAAATAAATTCTCACGCAATTTATCGCTACCAGGTCCAAAAGGTAAGTATGAAACTCGGTGTATTTCATCAGACCACCAAAAGTTGGACCTGTTTTTATAGCGATCCTGGTCAGGTGACCCTCTGAGCAACCATTGTTATCATTAAGCCGTGCAACTATTCATTTCACCTCAGACTAACCCGAGCTCACTCCAACACGGTCCACACAATATTTCATGTTGAGGACTGCTTGTGCAAACATAACAATCCTGGATGTTAGCATTAATTTGGTCCACATTCCTTCATTTTTGTGTCTGTCAACACAAAGCTGGAGCTGAGCGGAAGAGCAGCTGCCTGAGTCATTGAGACATGAATGGGCTGCCATTTAGTCCGGGATCAGGTAAAAATACAGCTACAGACCAACCCTCATCTGGGTTGTAAAGCACTTTTTTTTTTGGGGTCCAGAACGAAGACAAAACAAAGTAAAAATGTAAAAAGAATGGGATAAATCATCTGCATGTCTTTGTTAGACAGTCCCTAAGTATCTCTTCATAGTCGCTGTGACCTCTTGTTCTGTGGGAATTGCCTGGTAATAGAGAGGCTAAAAAGGATGTTAATGGACAGCAGTGAAAATATCAGCGGTTAATGTCAGCCTGGACAATATAATACCAATTGCCTTTGTGCTGGGAGCGCTCGAGATAACTTGCTGTGAATGAGCGAGACAAAGAATTTGGCTGGAGTGGTAAAGGCATTCAGATGTACTGACCCGTACTGTAAATGGACTTTTGTAGACCCCCACCCCCACTCTCACCCTCAAGCCTCTAAATAGGACCCCGGCAGTATGTGCTGTTAAAGGCCTTTTTTGTTTTGTTTTGGTGCGAGTGTGTGTGTTCTTTAGAGGGTTGCTGGGAGATAGGAAATGATGCAAAGCATGCACGTTTCTTAAAACTAACATTAAACAAAGCAACAGTTGGCCAGAGAACAGAATGTGACACTACCAGGAGTTTACAATGCGCACGGAAACTAATTGGGCCACGTATCGCAGAGAGAATTTAAGGTATTAGAAGTATTCTGCTATTTGTAGACAGCAAAATCTCTTTAGTTATATTCTAATAGGGCTTTCCCCAAATTCACTTTGACAGCTTGTGGATACAATGCTGTCATTTATGGACATGTATTTCTGGTTATTTTGTTATCATTGTTGTGACAACAAGTCATGATATATTCCCTCTGCACGGTTATGATATGACTTAAATGACAGTTAAGAATCTTAAAAAACGAGACATAATGCCTTTGGCTGTCCCCTCTTTTGTGTTCGCACTGCTTAAGTGACACATCATCAAAGGGTGAGTAATTAAATTTTTGTATGATGGTGTATTAGGGCCACGTGTAAATATAGATTTTTAGAGTGTGGGGGCAATATTCCAAGAAACAAAACAAGCCACTGCAAATTTGCCACATAAAGTGGCACATTTGCGAGAAAAAAACTCTACTACTCGGATGTTTGTGCCAATACTTTTTGGTCGAATTTTCAAATGATGAGATGTTAATTGCTTTAGCAGAGATTAACCATATGATATTTGGAGCGTTGGGTACGGCCAGCGACAAAGATGCTTCGCTTTGTGAAGGTCCACTCCCTTAGGATCAAGCATTTAAATTAATTTGTTAAAATGTATATTACTTGTACATTTATGTTTCCAGAATTATTATTTACACATTCATACATTTTGGTATTTTATTGTACAAGTAGCTAAATTGATGTTGAATCTGCTGCTCTCCGTCATTCACTTGCATTTACCTAAAGTATGCTCGCTTCTGATTGGTTAGTGTTTAGTCAGCTGGTAGGGGATCAGGAAGTGTCACTCTAGCTGCCGTGTATGACGAGTAAAGTTTGAATTAAGAATGAATCCGTCTCCATCCTGCCTTTTCATTTTATAAACAGTGTCCCATTAACCACCAACGAATCCTCACATTAGGCTATAGCTACGCTACGTATATTTCTCGCAAGTTTTTAAAGTAGCAAATTTGTGAGTTTTTTTCCTCAAAATATTACCCCCCGAAAAAAATTATATATGTGGCCCTAATACGCCTAAGACGCTTTGTTGTGTTCATACAGTTGTATTTTTTTTGGGATGACAACAGTTGCTGCTAAAATGAACATTTTAAAATGGTGTGCTAGCTTGCGTAGTCTGTGTTGTTTGTTGTTTTATGTTAGTTAGGGTGAGCAGACGTGCCGTTTTGGCCAGGACAGTCCTGTTTTGAGGCTTGGTTTCCGCGTCGCAGCGTATTTTGTTTTGTCCTGATATTATGTAGGTCCCGTCACAGCGTCATAAACTCATTAAAAGGGAATTGAACTGTTCCTTTCTTGTCCTTTTTTTGTATTCCTTTCTTTTTACTTCCAAATTCACATTTGCGTTTTTACTGGCATTCGTATCTGATCGGTTGCACGCAATCAGCATTGACCGGAACTAGAACTACTTCCTAATTTCGCATCTAAGAATTGTGGGAAATGTAGTCTTACTATCTACTGCGGTCACCACTCGCTAGTCAAACAACCAAAGACGAGCTTTCTAGCGTTTCCAATGTTGCAATGCGTGACCGGTAAGGTAAACAGCACAGCTAGTTTCCAATAGCAGTGCAGAAAAGGTAGAATAATGTTGAGTACATTGCTTATTTACAGCTGTTGAACTGTCAACCAAGATGGACGACGATTGACTAGTGATTAAATTTGGTGAAATTTATTGTACATTTCAGCAAAATTGTAGCATCCGGTTTCTAATATTTAAACTTTGGTCAAGCTATTAGTACTATTGCTTTTTTTGTTTGTTTATTTTGTACAACATTGAAAGCTTTGTAGCCTAATGTCAGCACAGTGAACATCTTAAAACAACAAATGAGCCAAATCCTCAAATCCAAGTTTCCAAGCTGTATATCTTGAGCATGTGAAACTGAACTAAAGTGATTTTTGTTTTTTGATGTTCACGATCTGTTGATGTAGAAACACTTTATCTTAAAAAAAACAAAAACATCACATGACATGTTTTGAATAAAAATAAGTCATTTTAAGACAAAACTCTGCTTTACTTCTCCCAGATTCAGTGACCTATTTGCACTGTCGCAATGAGGGAACATCAAGATGGATGAAAATGGCAGAGAAGGTGAATGAGTGGAGTTGAATTAATTTGAATAAAAGAAACAGAGAGTTAAGTACGCTGGGAAAAGTAAACACTGGTCCGGGTAATCGCAGTAAATCTGTTCTGGAGGAGGGGGTCGGTGTGGGGGACGCATGGGTCTGCTCCCTCAGTGGAGGAGCTAACAAAGCCAGCAAGAAGAACAGCTAACAAAGTGAGAAAGGATAAAGTCCGAGAGTAACGGCAAAGGCAATGTCTGGCTGAGTTCAACTATGTCAACATCAGCGTGTAATTCAAAGAGAGAAGAAAGCAACCAAAGTACTTAAAGAACGTGTTGGGAAGGCGCTGGATTTACAATATTGGACTTGTATGCTGCTAAAGCTAGCCATAGCCAGCTAATATAACCCAGAGGATTTTCACCACTCTCATGGGCCCGACAGCGAAATGATGAAAAATGCTCTGCGCTGTATTGCGATCAAGCATGATGATTTGATAAATGGAGCGGCTTGCATCCCCCCAATGCTGACCGCACATCACTTAAGGCATCAAGCCAATTGCCTTTGCCTTTCACCACCCTGTGTGAATGTGTTTTCCCTTACTGTAACTGCTAGTAGCTTCAGTTAAGCCCAAAATCATTCATAACCCGGCCACATTTTGACGTTAAGCGATTTTTAATCTGCTGAATGTTTATCATGACATAATTTTGTGGCAAAAACTGCTGGACATTGTGTAAATAGATATTTTGTTTTGACAAAATGAAATAATGAAAAATTTTTTTTTAGAGAAAAACACTTGCAAATTTGCGACTTTAGAACCTTATAACACCAAAAGTATCATTAATCACAAGACATTTTGAGCCTTCTATTTCATCAGTATAATATTTTTTTCCCCATTAAAACGCTGACGTACATGATCTGACACATGCATTGCACGGATAATCCATTAGAGGGCAGAATCACCCAGTTGATGGCTTTTCTAGTGACGTTGCAAGATCGCCCCAATTGAGAAAGGAGAGACACTTATACTTATTAATAGTGGGGAAATGTTCTTTCTAATTTTGGGAAAAACTAATATGCTTGATATGTCTGTTTATTAATATATTATAGACAGTTATAAATGTACGAATTTAAAGCATTGTGACCGGATGTATCAAATATGACACAAATCAAAAGTCATATGTGGAAGTTGAGTTTCTTTTTTCTTTTTTTAGTTTATTCAAAAGGACCAATAAATACTCAATTTTCAAAGAATCTAAATTTTCTCTGATATATTTCATGGTTCAGGCTTTATAGGGATAAAGTCGCAAATGTTTCATTTAATTTTATAAACATGTGTTCCATTAACCACCAACGAATCCTCATATTAGACTATAGCTATGCTAAGTGTATTTGTCGTTTATAAAGTCGCAAATTTACGTGTTTTTTTCTCAGCATATTCCCCCAACCCTCCAAAAAAAAAAAAAAAATATATATATATATATATATATATATATTTATACGTGGCCCTAATACACCGTCGTAAACTAGGGCCTGATATCTTTAGGCCATTTACAATATTTGGCTGAATAAGGATCCGATAACTGATTAATCTGGTGATTAGTAAAAAAAATAATAAAAATTGGGCCCCTTGATAAATTTACGTTGTTGTGTAGTGTAGTCAGGAGTAAAATTGACAAAAATCAGCTTTTTTGGGGGTGGGGGGGGGGGGTGTACATTTCATCTTTTTCTTATGTTGTTATATGTTAGTGTAAAAAAAATCAATAAAATTATAACTGTTTATATCGGGTGATTAAATCTGATTTACAATCAAATTATGAGCTACAGATGTTTTTTGAAATTACATTTAGTGAAGTTTTTATGTATCTGAGAACCAATGGAGGGATTTTATGAGCTTCATGGGAGCAAAATTGGGAAACATCAACTTTGGTCCCCCACTCTGTGTTAATTTGATTTGTTTTGCTTGATTTGTGAACAACTAAGTTTTTTGCATTCCACTTTTTGGGAAAAACGTGTTGTTGTTGGAAAGCTGTTTTTTCCGTATACTGTCCACCGATCCATTAAGAACAGATGTTGGATCTTGTTTATTGCTAATAAATAATTTGTTCCCATTGTCAATTTGTCCGCCATGTTGAACGAATGTGAGAATCATTTTATTTCCCCTTGTTTCTTTTTGTGCGCATGTGATGACTATTCAGCCTTGTTTCAGTATTTGGATAACCCCGACAAGTCAGGTTGAGCACTGGAACATGCTGACAAGCTCAAGCTCAAGTGCTAAAATAGTTTCTCCACTTCCTTCCACAGCCGCAGCTGCAGACATATAGAGGGTCACTTGAACAGCCCAAATCCCCCAATCTGATTAAAGATTCTCTGAAGTTCTTCAAATGAAGTTTGAAATTGCTTCTTCTTACAACAGCTTAAGCACATTAGAGTAGACCCTCCCTCCCCCAAAACTGTAGATTTAAACAAAGTGCGAATATATAGTCACTTCCTTTTCATTTTTACATTTTTATAGTGAAGGCTCTACGTTATAAGAGTCATTTTGAATGGTAGCCAGAAACACCGATACCCCCCACCCACACCCCAACCATCCCTCCCCATTTAATGGTTTCCATATTTCTCAGCCTGAGTGAGGTAATAGAATTTATTTGGCAGTGGTCTAAATGGGAAGGGCAGACAGCAAAGTCATTACGCATGATTAGCACAGTTTGCAGGGGTAAACTGATTTGTGAATAATCTGAGTGGCGACATGCGCGATGGGAATACTGTAAAGGATTAACCTTTTCTTCTGTTTTGAGAACATCAAAACAAAATCTACGGCATGCGGCACAAACATAGTTTTTTTTGAACTGCTACTGAAAATGAAACAGGTAATCATATTCATTGGCGACTTTTGATTTAGAACGGGGTTTGGTAGAGTGGCACGAGATTTGGGAGCGTTAACTCCATTGTGAGGTTTCGTTGTGTCATGCCCGCCCTTGTGTTGTTGCCCTATTCCATGTCCACTACTTGTGTATGTGTTCCCAAAACCCCATTAGAACGCCGCCACGTCATGACTCCTCTGCCACATGTTGGACCCGCTCGGTTAACATCAACTGTGCTCCAGCACGTAACAAAGGGGTCACCAAAAGGGGGCTCGCCCGGGATCCGGAGTGGCCACAGAGTTAGCAGAATAAATAATGTTTACTTTATTTTCAAACATTTGTGTAATATAGGCTAAATGCTTTTTTTTTTTACTTGTACATGTGCAAGTCAATACACATTGGCATTACAGGAAAAAAAATAAAGCAAGATGGAAAGCCTGCACAAAATCCTAAAAATTATGAATAAACAATGTTTACGTACTTAATTTATGGACGTACTATATTGGTATAATTTAGATCAAATGCTAAAAAAAAATATATATATATATTTTTACCTGGCATGCTCAAGTCAGTGGCATTATTTAGCTTACAAGTATGTAGGCTAATGTACTTGCAAATACATTTAAAAGTATTTGCAAATATAGTGGTACCTCGGAATTTGAACATCATTTGTTCCTGTGACGTGTTCAAAGTCTGATTTGTTCATCCAACGAAACATTTTCCCCCATAGGAAATAATGTAAATGCAATTAATCCGTTCTCAAGCTCTAAAAACAGACAATTTCTATTTTAACTTATTTCTAATTACATTTAATTTCTATTAATGTAAAAATATGTACACCTTGTACAGGTTTCTCATTTTTTGCCTGTTGTTTTTTGTTTTTGTTTTTCCTTGCCCTCTTGTGGTTCGATTATGGGTTGTCGTTGATATTTGTCAACTGCGGGCATGTGAAGCCTTTTGGGACTCTTGTGTGATTAAAGGCTATATAAATACACTTGACTTGAATTGTACAGTATTTAATTAAACAATAAAAGATACCATACCTTTTTTGTTGTGGCGTGATGACATAAGTGGATGAAAAATGCGCTCACAAATACGGGCCCTGTACATTTCTCACCGCTCACCATGCATATTCCTCATTATTGCTATGTTAATGCGTGGTTTTGTTCAGTGGTGAGTTTGTGTATTTTACATTGGGCATTTTGTTAGACTACTAAGGGGTCCTCAGGCCAGTATTTACGGAAGTAGTCACGGTAGATACGGTGCGCGATTATCTCCTTCCTTAAAGCCACTGTGGTTCGTAGCACTTTCTGTTTTTCTTTACTGCCACTGACACTTTTGTCTTTCTTTGGGCCCAAGGCGAAGAAAATTGTCGTAGAAAAATCGAAATGCACTCGCGAATGTATGGAGCACCACCGGGAGTGTTCCCCCTCTGACTTGAAACTACCGTGACGTGTGCATTCGGCATCGCTCGGCTTGACTTGTTCAAGGTACGTTTGGCTTTGCTTGGGTGTTTGGACTCGGAGAATTAGGTCGAACTCTGAGGCCTTTTTTACTCAGATTTTTGGTCGAAATCCGATTTGTACAGGCTCGGAGACGTTCAAACTCCGAGGTTCCACTGTACGTTCAAACGTATTCAACTCATTCAAATCCAAAAACGTGTAAATATGTTTTTTTAATGCTTTGTCCTTCCCTCCCCAAAACGTATTTATATGTTTTTGAATGTTTATTTTTATGCAAGAGCATACAGAAGGCTTTGATGCAGCTTCAAGCCCGAAGAGGTGGCTCAAAGCAATGGTAGTTATTACAAAAACGGCCAGCGGGTGGCAGCAGAGTATAAGAGATCAACCAGGGGCATGTTGCAACAAGCTTTTTTTGCCAGTGCTTTCAAAGGTTTGTGAATGAATGATGAAACTTAGCTATATTCTAATGCTAATTGCTGCAAAATGGAAACAGATACAAATATACTTTTTTCCTGATGAAAAAGAGACTCTAATGTTTCTTTTGGTAGGTTCCATGTTTTTATAGCAATAGTACACAATATTTATTATTCTCTCTCTCAAGAAATAAATAAAAAATCCACAATATTTTGTGGGCCTTTCTAAAATGAGTCCAAATCCAGTAAAACAGCCGAGAGCGAAGGGGGTTGCTTCAGTGAAAATGGCTGGGAGTGAATGAGTTAAATATATTCGAACACTGTAAAAAAAACATTGAAACCAGGCTATGAAATAATTTTAGGTTGAACATTTTCATGATTTTTAGAATGATAGAAAAATGCAAAGAACCCAAACTATGAATATAAGTACTGTACGACAAAATTGTACTGCATAAATAATGGAGCAAACAGGTCGCATTTGCCTTGCTTCAATTTGCTTTTCAGATAGATCAAGTGAGGATAATGTATGGATAATTATGGCATCAAACAGCGATGCAACAAAAATGAATAGCTCACTGTCAATAGTCATCATCACCTGATCCTTAAAATAGTTGCTTCTTCTTCTGGCTTTTATCCTGTTCATCTATTCAGTCACAGATAACAGCAAACCAACATTCTTCAAACCCGGAACGTGATAAACTCCTCCATGAACACATTGAAGAGAATTCATCACACAAACCACATGTACTTAGGGAACTCCGTTTCAGTGTGGTCAAACTATCAAATTCTCTGGCAGCACACAAAAGAAATGTCATTTTTATATTTTAGAATGTGGAAATTTAACAAACTACAAACGCCCAACAAGGGATGCCGCAGATGGAGAAACAGAAACAGTCAGTAGATGTCTAACGCACTGCGATGTGGAGAAAAGCATCCTCACTCCAACCTCAAAATCCTGTTCTGAATTGCAAAACGTCTGATGTGTAAATTAAGTTGAAGTGATGCCAAACAAGCAGACATTTTCCATTTACTGATTGTTTGAATGCTTAATGGCCATGAGCAACCTTTACTTGAGGCTGTGTAACAGAAGGCGCATTACAAGGAGCAAGTAGGTGTGACGCGTTCAAGCAATTAACACACACATTGCTGTTGTTCCGCCTGTGGAGCTTTTCTCTCCTCATTTCTCCTCATTACCCCTGCCGCCCCTTTCATTGCCCCAGTGTGGGCTGCACATTTCCAACTCTTTATAAATAGGCAACTGCTAATATTTACTCCTCACTTTCAAGCCCAGGCAGTGAAGGAGCGGGCTACATTCTGTTGCTCGGGCAGGAAGCGGCAACTAACTGATGCCCTCATTAATTCTAGAGAGGGGAAACAAACATTTGTCCTTTCAGTGCCTTGTGTGATTTTGTGGAGGGGCCCAGTTGAGTGACAGCAGCAGTCTTGTTAGGCGGGTTTGTATTATGAAGCTGTGTGTGCGCTTGCATTCATCAAGATGTGTTGGTGAGCCAAGTATGAACCCGCAAAAGAAACTTGCAAGAGAATGTGCATGGATTTGGAGCAAAATACTGCAAGGTTTTGTGTGGGACAATAGAAATGTTTTTTAAGTTCACCCTTTAGTGTCACAGACAATGAAATCGTTTTGGCAAATCAACACCATCATCAGCATGAGCAGTTCAATGTGATTTGTGTTTGTTTCTGAGAAAGAATCTCGCAGTGAAATGTGGGAATTTCAAATTTGCTATTAGTCCTTAAAAAAAAAAAATCAGCAATCAGAATCAGATTGACTGGCCAAGTACACAGTCACAAACCTTCCAAGCAAAACAGGAAGCCAGGCTGTTCGCTCGTTTGGCGCCCCAAGATCATTATCATAATGATAAATGAAATATCACAGAGTGAAGTACAATACCAGTGTTTTGTAAGAACACGATAAGAATGAAAGTCACAAAATTATCTTGTAATGGACGTTAAGTGTTTTTTGTTGTTGTTTTTTTTGCATTTTTCAATTGTATTTCATATGTTCCATCTAAGTGAATAGAGGGTACTTCATGCCTAGGTGGCGCTATTGAGTCTAAATGAATGGAGGGTACTGCATGCCTAGGTAGGTGATTTTTTTATTTTTTGCATTTTTCCATTGGATGACGCGACAGCGCTAAAAGTTCAATTCAGCCAACGCCGACGAAATAGCGAAATGCTCGCGCACGCGCCGCCCAGCACGCCATCGCGCACCCCCACGCGAAGTCCATTGACTACAATGCAATTGCGCCGCCGGAAAAGCCTCCCCCACTGTTGGTCTAAACGTAGCATAATGCTACGTTCAGACCGAACCAAAAATATCGCGACGCTACGCTGGTCTCGCGCGTGTTTGTTTGCCGGGTTCTCAATGGAATTTGTATCGCTCAGCGCCGCAACAAAGAGGAGAAAGAGGAGGGATTTTCGCTTAGGTAGGTGGTGCTAACTTTAGTGAAGCATTGCTAGCTTGCTACACACTTCGACAATTAAACAAACAAACTCAACAGATAAGCCGACCTCCACGCTATTTCCTCCAAGCAATCTCCTTTTTGGCTCGGTCCCGGTAGATCGCCGTGTCATACAGCTCCACGATGGTCAAGCATCCTCCATTGCTATGTTACATGTTCTGCACACAACCGCTTATTGTGTTTTCTCTGCTGTGTGACGTATTTGATGACGTGGACTATGTCGACACGATTGGCTGTCGCTGACGCAATGGCGCCAAAAGATCAATTCAGACAACGCCGACGAAATGGGCGAAGTAGCAAAATGCTCACCGGAAATGTCCCAAATGTGTTCAATACCAGTGTTTCTCTTTCTTACGTGTTCTGAAGTGTATCGTTTAGGGGTGTCAAAATAAGTGCATGAATTTTGAGTTAATTTAAAATTCCTTTAACGCCACCATTTTTTTGTAAATGCGCGATTAATGACCGCCCCCTATTTGGAAAGCCTGTACTAGGGGAAATCCAGTCGCAACGCAGCAGTCACATCCACATCAAAATTTAGCAATAATAAATTTAATAATAATACATATATTTGTGGAGACTGGGGTCAAGTAGTATTTTATAATTTAAAAAATGTGCAGAATTTCACAAGTTACTTCATGTTAAAGATTAGATAGCTCTTAATATGAAGAATGCACTGAGCTGTCGCCAACGTCTTACAAATGCAATTATGCCATCTAGCGGCAGAATAATGACCTCAACACAAATCAATATCACACTCGTTTTTTACAGTACAGTACATCTTTTTAATTTTAACTAAATTTTATGAATTATTATGCAATTACTGTATCAATGCTAAAACATGCAGCCATATTTAGTTTAGTATTAGTTAAACATACTCAAAACTGCATAGAGTAATGCAATACTTATTAATGTGTTACAGGCATAAATGAATAACATACACAATGCGAGCACAATCTGAATCTCTGACAAATGAGTCCAGTGCACTGTAAATGTTTTGCTATGACTCCTTTAGTATTACAGCCTGCACTCCCTTACGTTGGTAAATGAAGACAAAGTTGTGTGACCCACTATTTCCCCTTGCTGGTCCTTTCCCCTCCATCTCTCCTTCCTCTGTGGTGAAACTAAAGTCTGTGCCTTGAAGGTTTGATCGCCGCGCATTCCAACACAAATGGATTCCCTCAAGATTTTGCATCGCGATCCTTGTTCCGCAATGCGTGCAGCACAATTCAGAGCTGTCAGCAGCTATTACCATACATAGATTGCAGTGGCAGATACCTGGCTCATGGCACAACATCTGTGACGACAGCTTTTCATGACAAACACATTATAGCACTTATTAGGCCAATATGAGGAATTTATTTGAAGTGTTCATGTTGAAACTGTAAAAATGATTCCTGCACTTCTGTATGAAAAAGCGCTGGAAACATGACTTGTGCATTACGAGCCTCTTATCACATGCTTAAGCAAAGCAGTGCAAATGCAGAACACCCCTCACTTCCTAAGTACATTTGACAGCAAGGACACGGAGCACTTTACAGTGATGGACGGCCTCCTGAGTGTGGACGTGGAGACCCTCGCACTTCTCCTCAGCCTGCCAACTGGGGATTAGCACTACCACACTGACTGCTGACCCCTTCGTCCCCTCCGCAAGCGTGCCGTAACCTTGGCAGCCCATCGCCAACGTCATAACATCACAGACTCGCCCCTGCCTCCTGTTGGCTTCACTTCATGTCAGGATCTAACATTCCTGGATGCATCGCACGGCACCCAAGCTTGGCTACTCCGAAGTACCAGCGTAATGCCAACATTCCATTGTGGCGGCTGTTTTGTGTGGAGGGATTTCCTGATGGCTTTCGTGCCAGCGTGGCACAATTACTGCTGCTGAGCAATCATTGGCTATGAGATGGACACTGGGTCAGAGGATATCTGACCACGGCCAGTCACAGCTTTGAGGTCCTTGGCTTTGGTTCAGTGGAACATCTCATTTGGAAACATATTTTCCCATAGAAAATAATGGAAATAGAATACGCTCCAAGGCCACAAAGTTAGTTAAAGTTACATATCCCCATTCTGAATAGCCATACAAAAGGAGAAATAAATACATGAGCGGTTTTTGGCATCTTAATCTTAACCAATTTTTAATATGTAAGTCTTCCTAAGAACGGGAGTCTCTTTGTAAACTGGAATGGCTGTGTACTTGTTAACTTCCTCCCAACTCTTGTCATATTTCCGTGATAGTAGCAAAAAATGTATCTTGAGACATTTTCCTAAACAAGCCTTCACATGGACCTATCTGACCAATGTATCATTGGTTGAAGCTAGCTAACAAGAACAACATCCACATATTCCGAGCGTTCTTGGTTTATTCGTAATTTCAATTGCAACAGTACATTTACCGTGACTGATAGTGTTTTACGAGATCACAAGAACGGATAAAAACGGCAATTGAGAAACAGCACATTTAGTAGAGTATATTTTACTCTAAAAAGACTATATTCGGTCCCACTTGATCCCACAACCTTCAACATGGAAGACAGCCAATCTACCTTAGCTACGCTAGACTTATTGTTAGCTAACATATTGCTGATCTGTCCTAAAGGAGACTAAAAAAATGGAGCTACGAGGATTCCACCTGACACCTGCGATATATTGACACAGCATAAGAGTGGTAAGGGTCAGTGGTTAGGTTGGCTGTCTCCCAACCTGAAAATTCTGTGATTGTTGAGTTGTTTTAAAAAAAAATTTTTTACTATCTTCCGAGTATAAAGCTTTCTCTGTTTAGACAGGGACCGAATATAGTCTTTTTCAGAGTAAAATTTATTCTACAAAATTTACTGTGTAGTAGTAGCATGAAAAGAAGAAGAAATTGAAGGGAAGCTAACTGTTAGCTTATTTGGTGACTACTGTGGTTTCAAACCCTTCTCTCTGTCATTTTTCCATGGTGAATGACTTGTGAGACACGTTGTACAAATACAACCAGTCACACTCTAATTGTGTTTATATTTGTGTCTATAAGAGTTGTCAGTGTTACTCGCACACTTAAGAATTGGGAAATCAGAAATTATAATATGCCCACTTAGGGTGACCAGATTTTCAAAATTAAAAACTGAGACACTACAATTTTGCTGAAAATCAAATATACAATACATTCTCATCAGGAACTATTTACATATCGCTAGTCAATCTGGTGACCGCTGGTTGTGTTATTACTTTAGCTAATGCTAAAGGCTTTCTTGGTTTACAGTTCAATAGCGCCAAACAAGGCAATACACTCACCATTATCCAACCTTTTGTGGTCGGTCACGGGAGCTATTGGAAGCTGGCGGTGCTGTTTCCTTCATGTCAGTCCCGCGTTGTAACATTGGAAATACGGTGCCAGAAAAGCTAGCTTGCATTGGATCTGACTGGCCACCGCAGTATTAAGCTAGTAGGACTATATTTCCCAACATTCTTAGACACAGAAGCAGGAAGTTGTTCTAGTTACGGTATGACGAAAACAAGCCTGCTAACGAATAAAAATAGGAATGCAAATGTGAATGTGAAAGTAAATAGGAAGGAATATTACATCCATCCATCCATTTTCTTGACCGCTTTTCCTCACAAGGGTCGCGGGGGTGCTGGAGCCTATCCCAGCAGGCTTCGGGCAGTAGGCAGGGTACACCCTGAACTGGTTGCCAGCCAATCACAGGGCACACAGAGACAAACAACCATACTCACAATCACACCTATGGACAATTTGGAGTGTTCAATTAACCTGCCATGCATGTCTTTGGAATGTGGGAGGAAACCGGAGTACCCGGTGAAAACCCACGCAAGCACGGGGAAAACATGCAAACTCCACCCAGGAAGGCCGAAGCCCGGACTCGATCTCACGTCCTCAGCACTGGGAGGCGGACGTGCTAACCAGTCAGCCACCGTGCTGGGAATATTACAGATAAAATCCTTTTTAATTGGTTTATTGTATGAATTGCTATGTGACCTGAGTGGCCCAGACAATTGGCTTAAAAAATGGGACGTTGGGGCGGGACCTGCGTAAAAGTGAGACAAAACAATGAGCTGGCGAAATACTGAGACTGTCCAGTCTAGCTTTGCAGCCAATGAGGCGACTTACCAGAAATGGAAAAAATACCAAAACTTGGTGTAGCCTACCCCTTCACACAATTAGACCACGATTATAGAGTTCAGCATTGCGTGACCTGCGTGAAACTTGGTAGCGTAGTGCTCATGCACAAACTCATACACAGGTCTCCAACCTGGACATGTTGCATACCTATATATACAATAGTCTACAAATGAACACCTCTCTGTTTTAGGACAAAAAAAAAGCTTCTAATGCCTTAATTACTTTATTGCACACTCAAAATTCTAATACAAGGTCAGGGTCAATACAGTCGTAGGGGTACAACAGAATTCCGTTCTGGTGGTAACCTAACCCAAATTTGTTTGTAATCAAAACAAGGTTATTTTAGAAAACTAATGAAATAATTAAAACAAAAATTCAAAAAGCAATTTTGTTAACCAAAAATGCTTAAAAAAAAAAAAAAAACTAACTGAAACATTTATGTTTACAAAACAAACTAAACGTCCTTCGTTTTAGTCTTTGGTAATTAAATTAATGCATGAGCCTTTGGGGATGATTTTAAATGTGATGTTGAGTATATTTATTTAACCGGAACCAGAGGTGACATCATCTAGCAGCAGCCAATAGAAAAGCACCTTCCGAAGACATCACTCCTAGGCACAAATTTTGCGTGCTTGCCTGCTTTTTCATTTAACTCAGCTGAAATGCAATGCTAGTTAAGAAATGAGTTACTGTGTTCATTTTTGCATGGTGTTTATTTAATATTGCGCACAAGTAATAGACATTAAAAAAAAAGAAAAAAAGAAAACTAATACTAAACTAAACTAATACTAATTAAAACTAAACCAAAACTAAGCATTTTTTTGAAAAACTAAAACTAATAAAAACTAACAGAACCACCCTGAAAACCAATTAAAACTCAAAACGAAATAAAAACTAACTAAAACCAAAATTCCCCAAACTATAATAACCTTGGTCATAACGTGACATACTCTATCATTAACTGAAACTAACACAAGAGTGAGGTCATAATTCCCAGAAAAAAATTGCATGAACTTAACATAAAACCAATGGAAAACAGTCAGTAGCTATAATAGGAGCTTTGTGAGTTCAAACATTCATTGGAAAATACTAATCACAACACTATTACCTAAATTATTATCACTCTACATCCATCCATCCATCCATTTTCTTGGCCGCTTTTTCCTCACTAGGGTCGCGGGGGTGCTGGAGCCTATCCCAGCTGGCTTCGGGCAGTAGGCGGGGTACACCCTGAACTGGTTGCCAGCCAATCGCAGGGCACACAGAGACGAACAACCACACTCACATTCACACCTAGGGACAATTTGGAGTGTTCAATTAACCTGCCATGCATGTTTTTGGAATGTGGGAGGAAACCAGAGTACCCGGTGAAAACCCACGCAAGCACAGGGAAAACATGCAAACTCCACCCAGGAAGGCCGAAGCCCGGACTCGATCTCACGTCCTCTGCACTGGGAGGCGGACGTGCTAACCAGTCAGCCACCGTGCTGCCTATCACTCTACAGTATCTATAAATACACATTTTAGACAATATAAAATGTTGAGATTTTTTTGGGCAATAAATAGACCAATGGCCGTCTCGAGTGCTTGGTAACTTAACATCATGGAAAACAGGAGAAGGGAATTTTGCCTTAAGGCTTTTAGAACATTCCCTATCCTTATCAGTTTCATTGTCTCAGGTTGTGCTGCACTTCAACCACACCAGGGCCAGATTTGCTCTAAATTAGATCATGTTTAACTCAGATTAAATCGACTCAGTTTCTCAACTAGGTGCAGCTGTGTGTCCATCTACATTTCGCTTTTGCTTTCTGAAGTCTCTTTGATGAGGACTGTGGCGCGAATCCAAAATCTGTCATCCTTGCTATTTTTCACAGATATGACTTTCCATCGATCTTGGAAGCTTTGCCAGATTTTGAATCTGTGCCTTTTGGGTGGTGTGCTTGCATGAGAGGTGTTTCAAAGAATGGTCATTCTGAAAAGATTTGAATTGAGTGTGTTTGCTTCTCGCGGTCACTCTTGCAATTGGCCTTCTGTGGTCAAGGTTAGCGCACACATGCCACTCAAGCAGCTTTAACAGATGCTGATCACCAGTGTTTGAATGGAAAGATGGAGATGATTAGAAATACATTAGAATACTTTGAAATCCTTCCTTCTATTCGTGCGTTTCAGTATTCTCAACACAAAACGGTGAACGTCTACTAAATTCTTCATGTGTTGTCATTTCAGAATGCATTTATTACAGCTTGTAAAAGGAGACGCTCCTGGCTTTTATTTGCTGTATAATTTTTTATTTTATTTGGACCACACAACACATACATATCGCGTATTAGGGACAAATTTGCAACTTTATAAAGTGCCAAATTTTCGAGAAAAAAATTCAGAAACTTACGAAAAATACACATAGCATAGCGTAATGTGAGGATTTGTTGGTGGTTAATGGGACACTGTTTATAAAATGAAAAGGCAGGATGGAGACGGATTCATTCTTAATTTAAACTTTACTCGTCATACACGGCAGTTAGAGCGACAACACTTCCTGATACCCTATCAGCTGACTAACACTAACCAATCAGAAGTGAGCATACTTTAGGTAAATGCAAGTGAATGACGGAGAGCAGCAGATTTGACACATCAACTAAGCTACCTTGTACAAAAAATAATAATATATAAACGTGTAAATAATAATTCTGGAAATATAAATGTACAAGTAAATATACATTTTAACAAATTAACTTGATCCTCAGGGTGTGGACCTTTGCCAAACGAGGCGTCTTTGTCGCTGGTCGTATTCGATGCATCAAAGAGCGAATGCTTAACATCATATGGTAAATCTCTGCTAAAGCAATTACTATCTCCTTATTTGAAAACCCGACCGAAAATTATTGGCACAAACATCTGAGTAGTTACATGTATTTCTCGTAAGTTTCAGATTTTTCCCCCCCACAAATCTGCCACTTAAAAAAACTTGCAAATTTGCCACTTTCTAAAGTGGCAAATTTGCCACTGTATAAACTCACAAACTTAGGAGTTTATTTTCCTGCAAATTTGCCACTTTATAAATTTGCAAATTTACGAGTTTCTTTTCTTGCAAATTTGCCACTTAATAAATTCACAAATTTACAAGTTTTTTCTCTCTCGCAAATTTGCCACTTTATAAACCCGCAAACTTGTGACTTTATAAAGTGGCAATTTTTTTTCTCAAAATATTGCCCCGACCCTCTAAAAAAAAATATTCATACGCCGTCGTACATACATGCCAGAGATACAAGAATTGCATGATAATTTTACCTTGTGAAAGCCGTTTGAGATTGCATAGTGCAAGTCAGTCTTCGGCTGTGTCCCTGACTGAGGGAGAGGCTTTCTTTGACCCTGCAAATGAAAGGCGCACAAGATGGTTCCCACATGAGCAACCCTGCTTGCCTTTTTGCTTTAATCATCGTTGACCCTGGACGAGAGGAACTCTTTAATGTCAGTCTTACAAGCGCTTTCTGTTCCCTGTTTTCATTCATGTTGTATGTCGCAAAAGAGAAAAAGGAGTTTCATAGAGGAAAATATGGATTTCGATTTTTGTAACCCACCCCGCAATAGTTAATATCCAACCCTCTTGTGTCTACTGTCAGGCCTGGTTGTGTTTAGATGTGAGATGAAATCATATGAAAGACCTGGAGACCATCTCTTCATTCCCTGCTATTGAAATGGCACTGATCCTTTTAATGGCCGTATCAAGTATGAAGCTGGGCTCCATTTCCGTGTTACTCAAACTGTATGCAAAATGTCTGCTGCCAAAATCAATTACCACCTCCAGAGCCGCTGCCGCCGCTCAAGGAGCCCAATGAGGCAGAAAGCGGTTGGGTCCTACAAGGAGTAAAATACCTCGGACTCAAACGAGTGGACTTCCTCCTTCTCCACATGCCTGAGCAATGTGTCAGAGCAGCCCCGGCCAGGCCAGATGATTTATGAGCACCTTTGCTCCAGCCTCCTCTGGCTGACTCCCTCCAGCCAGGAGGACGTAGTTACTTCACAAATCAAAGTCCTGATATGTTCAATCATAAAAATAACTTGGAGTGATAGAGTGAGATATGACTTTTTATGATGGTGTTTTCTTGTTTTTCTTACTTATCTCCATGTGTTGGCTCCTCTTTGTGCTTGACCTCGGCTTTTCTCTGCTGTGCTCTACTGACCTTGCATTTTCCTTGTTCCTGACAATTCCCGGCTTGTGCGGCACAGGCCTCCGACTTGCCTGCACGAGGCAACAAGCATTTCCTGTGCGCAGCTCGAGCCTTTCTCGTGCTGACAGTGACTCTAATCCGTTTGGTTGCATGCTGAAATATTATTCAATTGTAAATATCACCTGCATGATCACTTTATCTGAGTGATTTGATTTACGTTAGGTGACTTACTGTATGAAACTAACCTTGTAAAGGGTTGAGAAAAGACATTTCTGGTTCCAGGTGAGGACTGGATTGCTCTCCTTTCAACATTCTTACAACTGCTGGGTCAAAAATAACCAAAAAGAGAATTGCTGAACCAATTTAAGATTACAAATACCAACTTCTTAAAATTGCTTCAATTGGTAACACACAATTGAATTATGTGTTCATTAAACTTAATATATTCACTTTGGATCAACTTTATTCAAGTGAATATATTCAGTTTAATGAACTAATAATAAACTTACTCATAATTATTTGAATTGAGAGAATATTAATCAATTAATTCAATAATTAAGTAATTTATTTTAAAAAAATGAATAAAGTTAATCCAAAGGGACCACATTAAGTTTAATGAACTCATAATTAATTAAACTTAATATACTCCCTCAATTCAATAAATTATGAGTAAATTTAATTATTAGTTCAAACTTAATATATTCACTTGAATTCAATTAATCCAATGTCCAAGATTAAACGTACTCATAATTAAATTGGCACTTTGGATTAATTTAATTCAAGTGAATATATTAAATTTAAATAACTCATTATTAATTAAATTTAATATATTAGCTCAATTCAATAAATTATGAGTAAGTTTAATTATTAGTTCATTAAACTTAATATATTCACTTGAATTAAATTAATCCAAAGTGAATATATTAAGTTTATCCATCCATCCATCCATTTTCATAGTTAATTAAACTTAATATATTCACTCAATTCAATTTAAGATGAAGAAGAAGAAACATTCCCCAGCAAGTCACTCGGATGATATGTTTGTATTTCTAATGCTCTTAATGACCAACCAACCCTAAAATTTACTACAACTTCAATACACCTGTCAAAAATGGTGACCAACTTCAACTTTTCAGCCTGCCCAAATCCAATCTTCAACCCAATCTAACTGGAACAAAATAATTATTACTTGTGTCAAAGTAACCCAATCTGCTCAAAATCCACAGTTACCAAGTGAGTAGGTTTATAAAATAAAATAGTATTTTGTGTGTGTGTGTGTGTGTGTGTGTGTGTGTGTTTGTGTGTGTGTGCATGCGTGCGTGTTTGTGTCAATGGATGCCTGAATTAAGAAGGTTACAGGGGAAGTCAACCCAATTTATTTTTTTTATAATATGTTCTATGCAGTCACACTAGTCTAAATATTAGGGGGTGAATTGCCTATTACCTGGCGATTCGATTCGTATCACGATTCATAGGTCACGATTCGATTCGATACCAATTAATCCCGATACAAATCTAAAAATTGATTATTGCGATTTTTTTTAAACTCAAATTTAGAAAATACTAATCAGTAAACTTGTACATGTACACTCTAAGATTTGTATGAAAATGTATTTATTTATCTGAAAATTCAGGCTTATAACTGAGCCACTGAATCGATTTTTTGTGTTCAATATTGCTCAAGGTCTCACGTAACAACCAATCACGACGCAGCTTCACAAAACAGGTGAGCTGTGATTGGTCATTGCCTGAGCAACTATGATGTCATCTTCAGTCAACAGTCAGTGGACTTCAGTCAGTGGATTTTGCTTCATAACTCATATTCCACAAATGTAATATTAATCAGAATGTCATGTTTAGACTAGTGATGTCACATATAACATATTGTCAAAAAATCCACTTTAAGTAGTAAAAAAAATGATGTAAGTATTGTTAACGTTTATAGAGCCGTTAACAACCTCTTGTGAGTCACACAAGCTGTTTATGGGTTGCAACTCCATTTGGTGCATCTCAGCCTCAACTCATATTGACAACTAGACACAGCAGAGAAGAAAGACGGATCAAATATTTACTTGCTCTATTGTTCCCTTGTCGGCCTGGCCAGCCTTTTATGTTGAAGTATCCAATAGACATAAACAGTCATGTGAAGAATCATTAACAAAAGTCAGCGTGTCAGTTGAAGATACCATTTCCATGAAAATGATATCGATGAGCATATTTTTAGTTTGTTGTCATGGTTAATTTACCCGACTGGCCACGAATATTTTATTACAGAGAGGCACGCAACACTTAGTAGAAGAATAAATATTGATATAAATCATGCTGGCATATAAAATTCTTCTCAACTTTTACAAGTGCTTCCAAAAGACAGAAGTGCTGATTGGAAGCGTGCACATGTTGAAACCGGGATCACTTATGTTCCTGCATAAACATTTCATTGTTTATCTCTCTGAATTATGGAAAAAAAGGGGAAAAAGACGAGAGAAGTCACTTTTGACCCATTCACTCCCAGCCAACTTCACTGAAGCAACCCCCTTCGCTGTTTTACTGGATTTTAACTGATTTTGCAAGGCCCACAGTACATTGTGTTCTATTGCTATAAAGACATGGAACCTACCAAAAGAGTCTCTTCTTTCATTAGAAAAAAAGTATATTTCTATCTGTTTCTGTTTTGCAACAATTAGAATTAGAATAGCTAACTATTCATCATTATTCACAAACCTGCTGAAAACACTGGCAAAAAAAGTTTGTTGCAACATGCCCCTGGTTGATCTCTTATACTCTGCTGCCACCCGCTGGCCGTTTTTGTAATAACGACCATTGCTTCAAGCATTCTCTTCAGTTCTGAGGCTGCACCAAAGCCAAAGGACACTGACTTCAGCAACGAACTACAAGTGACGTCTACAATGGCCACCCATTTGGAAACAAAACACAATTTACTCGAGTATAAAACTAGCTTTCTTCATTCATAAATATTCTACACAATAGTATGCCGCTATTTCTCTGCATGAAATTATACGGTGAGCAAAAAGCATACGTGTTTAGATTTTTTTGGTCTTGCCCACGCCCTCCTCCTCCACCAATTTATATTGTGCCTTGCTTAGACATCCCCTCAAATAAATAAATAAATAAATAAATAAAACGCTCATTACCGGTGACAGACAGTATTAACGGTTGGTAGGAAATGGCAGGAAATGTTTAGTGCTGTTAATATAGAATATTTTTAGAATCAATTAATCTATCAATTATTCAATCGATCAATTGACTAATCGGATTAATTTTAATTTTGCATTAAAGTGTATTACAAAAGCATTTTTTCACTGATTATTGTTTAATAACCAGTGATTAGTGTTTATTTTGTATTTCGTATTCATATAGTGATTAAAGAAAGGGGATTGATGTTGGTCATTGGTTTCCAAAGTAAAAACAGATGTTTGCAAATGTCTTGTTTTGATTAAACACAGAAGATAATCAGCCTTGGCTAAAATAAATAAATAAATAAAAATCATCTTGTCTACAAATCTATATCGTCCTGTGTTTTTTTCTTTTTTAGGACAAAAAAAAGGGTTGAAACTAGTCAAGGAAAAGCACAACTTTTTTTTGTTTAAAAAAAGAAAAAAACACAGGACGATAATTAGCCTTCTTTCATGAAGGACTACAGAAATCAGTGAACAACTAGACCAAGTGCAATTTCTGCAGAAATTGAGTGGGAGCCGAATGCTAATAGCTGAATGCTAAGCTGAATGCTTATGAAGTAAATTGAAAAGAAAAATTATGCGAAAATGACAAACTATTAATTGTAGTTGAAAGATAAATGAATAAAAAGGACGCTTCCAGCATTCCTACAATTAATGTTGATATGCTGAAATCATAGGATTTCGACAATTGGCTTCAAGTGATTAGTTGATTATTAAAATAGTTGTCAGTTAATTTGATAATCGATTACTTGTCGATGAATTTTGACAGCTCTACAAATGTTACTTTAGGCCTAAAGAAACAATATTACTATGACAACTCAATTATTCCGTACGTTACAATGATACAATGTACAATGATATTTATACCAGTTTAATCCAGAATCTTGATTCAACATCACAATAACAGCCAAACGATGAATTTTGAGCTCATTCGATTTAATAGGATTGTAAATGCTAAAAATCTGACAATACAATAAAGTTAATCCTTCTTGTAAAATAGATTCCCAATCTTCAGTCTTATGTGAAAATACAAGTTAGTGGAATAAAATAATTTCAACAAGTTACAACACGATGTATTAGTGGTTAGCACATTTGCAACGGCAAGTTTGAAAAATTTTACATTACATGTGATTTTGTTTAATTTCAGACTGTTGAATTTTCACAGAATTTTGTTAGCATTATGAGGCGGACAACACGGTGTACTTCCTCTCGTAAAGTCTGACCCCCCACAGTGAGAAAAGACAAGCGATACAGAAAACGCATGGATGGATAATACAAGCTAATCTGATCATCTAAATCAGTGGTTCTCAACCGCGGTCCTCAAGTACCCCGATCCAGACTGTTTTCCATGTCTCCCACAGCCAAAACAAGTGTTTCAAACGATCAGCTAATCAGCAAGCTCTGCATGAAGCCTGATAACGATCCTCAGCTGTGTTGGCTGAGGGAGACATGGAAATTGATCAACTATTCAGCAAGCTCTGCATGAAGCCTGATAACGATCCTAAGCTGTGTTGGCTGAGGGAGACATGGAAAACGATCAACTAATCAGCAAGCTCTGCATGAAGCCTGATAAGGATCCTCAACTGTGTTGGCTGAGGGAGACATGGAAAACAGGCTGGATAGGGGTACTCGAGGACCGGGGTTGAAAACCAGTGATCTAAATGATGTTAACATATAGAACACGTCATTATTTGCTAGAATTCTCCTGTGGTATAAACAAGACTTTAATGGATTTGGAACTGCTAGTCAGAAAACTTGTCATTCTGTTTGATCATGTAATGAGTTCCTGACAATCATTAGTGGGGTTTCCATGCAATTGTATACAATTTACAAATTTACTGAAAATGCACAAAATGGACATGCGACTGTTCTTCTTTTGCGAATATTGAGAGGGGACTCCGCCGCTGTAGGTGGCGGTACACACCATAGAGATGTAGAAGAAAAACAGGAAGCGACTGCGCCGTGCTGTGACGTTGTATGAGTTTTCTTTTGTTATTCCTGATAAACCGTAGCGTTTCTTTTCCATCTATAATTGCATTAATATACACTTATTTAATTAATTCCCAAAAGATTTTGGTTTTGTCGTTCCCTTAAATATACCTTACTTTATCGTCCGCCATTGCTTTATGACTACAGATGCACATGTGACGCAATACTTAGTCAAAACGTGCCACGTGTATCCAGTCTAGTCAGCGTTTATTCGCAAAATCTTTCCATAGCCAAAATTAGCATTTTCCTGTTTTCGATTTACTTCAAAATAAAGATACACTTCAAAATAAAGCGTAAAAACTTTTTTGCAAATTTCTGTTTTATTTTTGCTTTTCTTGAAAATTTTAATGTAAATGGGTGGATGGAAACCTAACTATTGGCACCTTTCTCTTTCATCATGTAATGAATTCCTGACAATCATTGAATACAAAGAAATCTATCAATTACTACAAAATAACATGCTTGAGATTTAATCGAGGTTTTTGTTGGAATGACATCAACAAATATAAGTAATGATACAGTTCAATCAGAATAATGAAGATAATAAACTAAAGGGAACATGATTGTTTCATGGTGAATACATTTTGATTGAGTCTGCATTCTGGACCCAGTCTACACCTCTAACAGATAGTTTGTGAAGCAAGCAGCCACGGGATGTTTGGTTTCTGTTGAAATCCCAAATCCAGTCATTGATGTGGACCTGAGATGCAGCACTCACTAGGGAACAAAGAGGTTTTTTTTAGAGTTTTGTCCCTGCGGGGTGTTTCTGGCCTTTACAGAGGCTCCCTGAGCTGGTCTTGTCTCCCCCTCCCCATAGTGGTGGGATTATAGGGTAAAGGCCTATCTGTTCTTATATAAGACGTTGTGAATCTTAGAATGACCTCTTTCAGCGGTCATATTCTTTCTTTGTGTTTATGTGTGTGTGTTGTCCTGCCCTCCAAACTTTTAACAACAAAATGAAATTATTATCTCAGCTACTTTTACTGTGTGTGTCACATTTCAAAATGTCAAGTTTTGGCCAAACTTGACACCGCGCTGGGGACGGGAAATTGTACCACGCGTCAGCGTGTCACATACAGTAACGCTCACACGAGCATGTCACAGGTTCTCAAATGTCAACGTGCCCACAAAGTACATATTGTAACATATTTCCACCAAACCTTGATGTATGCTTGTCAAGTTCTTTAACCTTTGACTTATGCTGCATTTGAGGAAAGTCAGAATTGATCCCAGTTGGCTTTTCCCAGTTCCGACATGAAAGCGTTCGAGGAAAAGTAAACAACCAAAATGGCAGATATAAGTTTTTTTTGTTTTGGTCCTCAAAACACATTTTGACCTCCAGGAAGCTTGCCATCTCCCAAATTTTGCTTAATTTATGTATTTACTTATTGCGGGAATGCTGAAGTATTCCCACATATGTTATTGTGATTTCTATTCTCCACAATTTTTTGCTTCGAAACAACTCCCACACAATACTTCTGATTTACACCATTAAAATTTCAACTTGCTTAAAAAATTCATGCCTCCCGGGATTTATATATCGTCTGATTCAACATTACTTACAGTATTGGCACAATTTAAAGTTGACTTTTCCCCATTCATTTTCAATGGGACTGACATTGAACTTTTTCTAAGTCCATTTTCCACGCCCTCTATACATACAACTGACCATCATTACCAGTTCTCTGATACTGCTCAGTGGCGGCATACTGTCATGTACGTTGTGTTAAGTAAAGTTATGTTGAAAATTTATGAATGAAGAAAGCTATGTAGTTTTATACTCGAGTAAATTGTGTTTTACCATTCACTGCCGCATTTGTAGCGTGATGTCACATTGAAGTCGGTCAGTGAAGTCGGGGTAGTTTTTTATTTCCGACTTCGCAAGAGGGATTTCCGGATTCAAGGGGGCGTTCCCATAAACACTGAAGTTGGAAAAGTCCGACTTTCCACTTCCTTGAATACAGCATTAGATGCATGAGTGACTGGACCCTACACTTTTCTGTAATTGGGTCAAAAATTGCCCGTGTCAAAATCAATGTGTTTTATGCTATTTGGCCATCAGAATAATCATTTCTATTATGTTATGGTTACGTTTTGGTTCACCAAAGTCTGTCTTAATGTTTGAAATGCTCTTATTTTATTTAACATTTGTAACAAGGGTCGCAGGATCGTGCTGAATTAGATTTTCAGGTGGTAAATAGAGTGCACTTATATACCACTTTATCTACACCATATCCAAAGCCCTTACCAAGCCTTTTTTTCTTTTTTTTCCTTTTTTAAATCGGTTTGACATCTGCAGTCAACATGGTAACGCAGCTGCGTCAACCTAAAGAAAGGTTTTCCTTTTTATTTAAAAATAACTTACCGTACCTTAACCTCCAGGATCCCTGGCCGTTCACTGGCCAATAGCAGAACCCAGACTGTTTTATAGCTTTTGGCAAAGTTTTAAATCTGTCGTGTCCATCATAGCAGATAGCTAGCACTAAGCTAACCTGGGGGAGGGTTTGTCTCGTCGGTCCAGTGTCCAAGTTTGCAAACTGCTTTCGTGCTCGAATGGTGTCAGAGGCCAACAGCGAAGTAACAATAAAGTCTTTGATACACTGCCTGGATGGATATTACTGACTGATTTACTTAACAAAATGATTTGATTAACAATGACTTCTGCTTCAATTTATAGCTGAGCAAAGAATCATCATGATCTACTTCAGTCTGACTCGCTAATGCTAATTAGCGTGCTACTCGCGGCACTTTTATCACTCAAAAGAACGGCTATTCATACAAACACTTCAGGAATTTATACAGAGAAGCATCTTAACATTACTCACCGCCATATGCTCTTCCTACGCTGCAAAAAAACAACTTATATTGGCATGACTTGATCCTGACTTTTTCCTTCTAACTCTATAATGTGGCTACAACTTAACTGTGTATCAGAATGCGTTGAACCACACTACCCCTAAGTGGCAAAATGAGGTACAACATGGACAGCGCTCCCAATAAAGGCACACACAAACAAGGGCAAGACAGTATAAAATAATTTAAATAAAATCCATTTTGGAACATTTAAAATCGATTCTGAATCATAGTAAATGAGAATCGCAATTCTTAAGAGAATCGATTTTTTTTTGGCACACTCCTAATGCTATGATTCATTCTTACTCAAATCCCACTATTCTGTTTTGATGTACGTTTTTAAAGGCCAAGTCACATCTAAAATTGGCGTCACCACTGATATGCGCACAGCCCAACTATTTACCTACAACAAGAAAGCACCCATTCAAAATGACCGATGTTTTTGACTGTTAACAAAGCTATCCAGGCCATTTCCAACTCAAATGATCATATAAGGTCTAGGATGCCATTCTGGTTCTGGTGTCAGATGTTTTCATAACCCACAAATGGGTAATCAACCTACAGATGGTGTATGTACTTTGGAATGAATCCTCAGAATGTCTGGAAGTCATTTGTTCCTTTGTCATGTCAACCGTTGATCTATTGGTCCAGAGGCGCCCTGAGACCTGGTGACAGTGACTTACTGTATCGGCCTACTGTATATCCTGTGTGTAAAATCTTGTGCTCTGTTGAAAACGCCTCAGAGAAATCCTTTGGTTCCAGAAGAGGCAATCTGTTTTAGTTTTCTAGCAACAGCTGCAACAGTGATATCTTTATAATAAATTACAAAAAGAAAAGCTTTGAAGTTAGTCTTACTAAAAAGTCAGTGCAAAACCAGTATTAAAAAGAAAAAGTTCATTTCTGTCATTTTGAGACGGGGAACCGGTAAAAGTATTTAAAGTAGTTTTTTTATTTAGTCTGAGACAGATATGAGATACTATATGATGTTGAGCTTCCATCTGTTCAGCTTTCCTGTGCTTTCACCTATTATATGACATATTATTGAGACAATTGTTGGCTTTTGCGAGGCAGAACACCCAGAACTGACAGTCAGCCGTGATTTGTATAACTTCCTCTAATCAGAGTCTGCACAACGTGCCAGAAAGCCGTCATTCACAAAACAAAGATGCACTGGAAATGTAAGCATCTGTCAAAGGACTAAATCCACCAGGTCTTTAAGATCTTGCACAAAGACATTGCCTTCGGCCTTGACGAACATTAAAAAATTCACAAGAATTAGTTTGAACAAGAAGGGCAGACGGCTATCAGTCATGACGTTCTTTCACCTGCGGTCATGTCATATCGAGGCACAGCTGTGAAGCGCTTACCTTTTTTTTTGCCTAATTCTAAAGTGACTCTAATTTAAGTGCTTTAAAATATTAAGTACTATAAACAGTACACAGTAGTGATTTAAGATAAGAGTGACTCAAGTTAAGATTTGTTGGTGATTCAAGCTGTTGTTTTTTGCTTTTACTTGCGAGCACAGACTTAAGATATGAGCACTGTATGGTAGCAGTGACTCAACTCACGTCACAGCACGCAGTAGTTTGACAGATACTAACTTTATTGCCGCTGCCAGTTGAAGTTTAGAAAAAGATTTACAACCACATAGCTTAGCATCTCAGTCTACTAGCTTAATTTGAATGCTAAATAGCATCCGTGTTGCAGTGTTTTAGCATAAGCAAATGTAGACAGACACGATAACAGAACTCCAAGTAATATATTCTTTATCCTCATCATAGAATGATGATAATATTAGTGCCAAACTTAAGTGCTGAAATGGAATCTCAATGAACAGTATAACCATCTGCTCTCTTTTACTGCCCCCATGTGGCATATATATATATATATATATATATATATATATATATATATATATATATATATATATATATATATATATATATATATATATATATATATATATATATATATATATATATATATATATATAGGGCTGGAATGGATTAACGGCATTTCCATTCAGTTCAATGGGCAAAGATGATTTGAGATATGAGTGATAAGAATTTAACTCTTACCGCAAGGCACCACTGTATTACCGTATGAATTTCTATGAGGGTCACTTTATTTTCTAAATGGGCTTCTATGTATCATTGTGTAACTTGTTCCATGAGGTTCTTTTAGCTAGCTACTTAAAACTGTCTCAACATGGCCCTGCAGCAGACAGAAACCTCAAACATTTCAATAATCTCTAACCTTGTACAGGAGTGTGCTTTCCCCAGCCTGAACGCTATCCAAAGCTGTCCAAACTGACAAGCCAAAATACACCATAGCCAACATGGACCAAGGCTTTGTTTCCGAACTACACCGCAGCTCAGCTATCTGTGCTACCTTTGGTTGCCTCTTTATTTTATTTTTTAAATAAAATGTTTCACTTTCACTGTTTATCTCTCATTTTCACATTCCAAAAGGTATGCTGGGGTGGTAGATGGGTGTGACCTTCCTGGTCAGGAGAGACCTCTTTTTCTTCCCTCTTTTAGTCTATAACGACAAATGTATCATATTAAATACAAGACATTTTGAGCCCTCTGTTTCATGAGTATAATATTTTTTTTCCATTAAAACCCTGACGTACATGATCTGACAAATGCGTTGCACGGACAATCCAATAGAGGGCAGTATCACCCAGCTAATGATGGCTTTCCATCGACCTTGCAAGATCGCCCCAATTGAGAAAGGAGAGACACCTATACTTATTAATAGTGGAAAACGTTCTTTCTAATTTTTGATTTTTTTTAGTACGAGTACTAATATGTTTTATATTATTATATTTTTTATTTTTTAGAAATGTACGAATTTAAATCATTGTGACCGGATGTATCAAATATGACACAAATCAAAAGTCATATGTGGAAGTTTATAAAAAAAAAAAGAAAAGAAGTTTGTTTGTTCAAAAGGACCAATAAATACTCTATAAAGAATCAAAATTTTCTCTCATATATTTTGTGATTCAGACTTTACACATAGTATTCACTGATGCCCCTCATGTTGGGGCAACTTTCCAGGGAGTCAGCTTTGCTTCTATTGTGTTTACACGATGAAACATGACATGGCAACGTATGCTCTAAGGTAGAATGGCATTCAAAACACCGACATTCTTGCATCTTCTGTACTTTCGGCTTTTACTGGTTGCTATGTGCATTTATCATTTGTGAATTTGAGGTGAAGAATCTCGGGTTATTTTTAAATCAAGTTGGCTAGTTCCCCGACCGCGTTAGCTACTAGCGCTAGCATGTTACAACAAAAACAACAACATTGTTGATTCATTACTTATTTTCTTAAACTTTAACAACAATTTCAACTTTTGGGCTGCTGGGCAAGGAAAATAAAAGATCTTAAGGAGGGTATTTGGAGAAATGTCAAAATCGAACATCTTGACCACAAATCTATTTTGAGCCACAACTAGCCACGGCTAGCGGCTCACATATATCACGATCGCATGATGGTAAAAGCATTTTTACCATCTTACAATGACAATTACCTTGATCAAAATGGTCAGGACACACTTTGTTCGACTTTGTCGGTTGGAAATCCTTTTGATGTATCTTTGTAATTCGGACACTTTGTCGTTCCATTCCATGGACCGGCACACAAGTGGGGCAAATGTGAATACTATCTAGAAGTTTAATTTCACATCTTTGTTCGCCCCATTTTGCACCTGTGAATGGCACACATGCACCATTGTGAAGCGGTTTCTGAACATCCAAAATGAATGAACAAAATGAATCATTTAAAGTAACTTGTAGTAAGCAACGTGAGCGCTCCTCAGCATTTGCTTGCGTTGTATTGCTGGCTGTTTGCCACCCCAAAAGTCGTTCTGGGTCGATAGGTGGGGGTCGGTGACGTCATGTGAATACTATGTATAGGGTTAGAAACAAACTACAAGTTTCACAAAAAGCAATATACACACTTGAAACTGCCCAGCAATGTGTACAAAATGGGACTGAACTAATGCTGGGTTATTTATACTAAATGCTTTGGTTTGAGGATTTGACCCATACTGATGAGTTACAGTTACTAGAAAATTGGTTACCAGGTTAACAGTACCACTGTAGTTAAAAATAATAATTATTGTCATGGGACTGCCTAGGGACCCAACTGGATGTTACCATTCCGCCTGCCTAGGATTTGAACCCCAATCCCAAATCAGCCTTTTAGCTGCCACCAAAATGTTCGAAGAATGTTATGTTATATTTACTTCAATTTCAGCGCACAATTCCAAAATGGCGACCATCTTCAGCTCTTCAACCCACCCAAATTTAATCTTCAACTCAATAGGCTGGGTCAAACATTATTAACCCAACTTTAGGTAAAAGAAACCCAGTCTGCTCAAAGTCCACAGCTACACAGCAAGTGGGTTTGGAAAATAACCCAGCATTATTATTTAGTGTGAAATGCAAATATAATCCAATTGTAATGAGTAAATAATGTCCTCCCATTATTTTGAACTCAGCACTTCTGGACATTCCTTGAATCTCACAGTGTCACTTCCCTGGAGCTATTGTGACGTGATAGTGCTGATAGTGAACTAAGAGGTCCTGGGACTAATTTACTGTGTTGCGTGGGTCCGTGGGAGAGAATTTGGGCTGTTGGACTATTTAGATCCTCTGCTCAAGGCAGGTACAAGCCCTGAGTGTTTGAGAAGCAAATTAGCAGCTCCTAATTGTATGCTTCAAATGACGTGTTATAAATCATGTCAGTCCGTGAGTGACTCCCTAACGGCTTTTGAACACTCAAATGATTGAGGAGTGTATCTCTGGGTTAATAGATTTGAAGTGGAGATCAGCGTTGCATCACACTTAGATGTGTTTTACTGATTTTGTAATGTGTTTTCATGTAACCAACTATGGGGTGTGATCTTTCATTAATAGAGTGACTTTGCCAGAATTAAAAAATACTGTTTGATTGCAGAGGTGGCAAATCCAGAGCCAGAAAGTAAAAACCCTGCCACAGTTTGGCTTTAGCCCCTGATGCTAGCTAGCTAGCTCCTATTATGCTCGTTTACCTGCTAGGGAGCTAGCTAGTTAGCATCAGGGGCTAAAGCCAAACTGTGGCAGGGTTTTTACTTTCTGGACTTGGATTTGCCATCTCTGCTCCTGGGTTCATCAAAGTCAAAGGTCGGATGAAGTTTTTGTTTTCTTTCCAGCTGCCTTCTGGACTTGGATCACATATGGCTAATTGCTATTGCACAACATCGCTTCTGGTGTTTCCTCCTGGGCAGAGGTGGCAAATCCAGAGCCAGAAAGTAAAAACCCTCCCACAGTTTGGCTTTAGCCCCAGGTGCTAGCTAGCCAGCTCCCTAGCTAGCTCTCTGGGTCCTTGATTACCTGCTAGATGAGCTAGTTAGCTAGTACGAGGGGCTAAAGCCAAATTGTGGCAGGGTTTTTACTTTCTGGACCTGGATTTGCCATCTCTGCTCCTGGGTTCATCGAAGTCAAAGGTCGGATTAAGTTTTTGGTTTCTTTCCAGCTGCCTTCACTTTTTTTCTGTACCAATGACAAAGTGTTTAGTTCCAGAGGAGAAAGGTGCAAATCGAAAGCACTGAGTGGAGAGCCTCATAGGAGCCTCCCTGTGCTTGGGTTCATTGTGAAGTTGGTTTCGGGTCAATCAGTGGACACATGTTGCCAGGAGCTGAATGGCACCCCACCCTCCTCTTGAGACACCAGGTCACGGGCCAGCTACATCAATACAGCCTCCTAACCTCAAATCCTCGACCTCTAAAGCGCCTCATGTCTCTTTAGTATCTTGACCATCAGTACACGAGACCCAACAGTGCTGCGTATGTTACAGGTGCCATTTACAGAGAGACAGATGACGATGACCAGACAGTTACGCAGTCAATACCCTCTAAAAGCTTGTAAAGGTGATGTTTCTTGCCGGCTGTGACCCTTACCAGGGGTGGCCTGCCTTTACTTTGAAGCCTCAGGGGACCCAACTGTAAATTGGGCTTTATTGCGGGGAAATGGATGGGTCAGGTACCTGCTGTGGCCCGTCGTTAGCCCTAAAAGAGCTTTATCACCTTGGGCTCAATCTTTGCTCTCAACTACTTTGGATTACATATGCAGCCACTGCTGTCAGCCTCTGTACCCATGCTGCCCAAATGGAGCACTGTCACAATGGAATCCAAATGAAGCAAAGTGTGAAAACCGCATGGGATTATTCTTTTCCATTCACACGTTGTTAGTAAACTCTCATGAAAGACATGCCTCCCTAAAGTGTCATTCATACATGCTCTTTGCCGCAACTTCACAGGAAACACTGGTTTCTATTGTTTCCTTTTAGTATAACTTAGAGGCGCATTCAATTTTGTGACACATTGTCACCAATTGAACACAAATTATTGCCAGACAACAATCTTGAAACTTCCATTTCCAAATCTGAAACCCTTTATTCCTGTCCGCTTCTTAAAGGGCTGTTTATCAGTTTTTTTGAGGGAATGCTGACAGCAATCCCACTTATGTTGTTTCTAACCTATATTGTTATTTCAGGTACTTGTTATTCCACACACTTTTTTGCCATGCAAGAACTCCCACATAATACATCCGATTTACACCGTTCAAATTTCAACTGTCATAAAAAAATCATGCCTTCCTGGTATTATATTGTCTGATACCACGTGACATTATTAAATATATAATATACGATTTAATGTTAAATATAAACTTTTCCCCATTCATTTTTAATGGGACAGTCTTTGAAATTTTGGACCGGCAAACAGGAGGTTTAAAACCTACATTAGACAGATTGCAGTTCATTCAACTACAATTAATAATTTGTCATTTTCAAATAATTAATCTTTCAATCTACTTCATAAGCATTCCACGTGCATTCAAATCTTGGCATTCAGCTTTCAGCATTCCCACACAATTTCTACAGAAATTGCTCTTTGTCTAGTTAAAGAAATAATCCATCCATTCAACCGTCCATCCTTTTTCCGCAGTGCTTGTCCTAATTAGGGTTGCAGTGAGCTGGAGATTATCCCAGATGACTTTATGCAAGTGGTACTTACACCCTGGACTGGTCAATCACAGGCAACATGGAGGCAAACGCAATGCTTTACAGACTTACAGACGGAAAGAAATAATGGTTAAAAGCAAGTTTAAGAAAAATTAAAATCAATATAGCAACATAAAGCAGGATAAATAAAAATAAAAAAACAGTTGTGGAAATGCTGAAAAGGCAACATGACTAAACCTTTGTCAAATGGGCTACATTGTAAAGATTACTTTAATTTTTGCTAACTCCTGTTATATTGTTTGAATCTGGGCCAATTTAAGGTCCCATTGCCTGACATGTACTATGTTGGCGATATGAGGAGTAACTGTTCTCTCCCAGCTGGTTGTATTCTGATCGAGAGACTGCCTACATTTCTGCATCTAAAAAAAGCGAAGTTTCGTATTTAATAATTGGCGTGGTATAGCTTGACCACAGCGTAACCAGCGCAAGACAAATTTAACCAACCAACAAAAATGTTTCGAGTTCACTGAGCCCCCGGTTATTGGAGGGGATGTGTTCCAGACCCAAACACAATAGGTGAAAATCCATGATATAGAGACAGTCTACTAAACAACCTTTAATTTGCTCTTCCCTCACACTTAAACTGTGTGACACACAGTTTTAAAAGTATTTTGTAGCTAAAACGCTACATTGAGGAAATGAAAAGACAAATCTTTCAACCAAACTACATTATTTTGACTAATGAAAGTTAGCTAGCTTAATGCTAACATATAACGCAAAACTCAGGGGAACTTAGTGCTGCCTGGCATACTCACCTCTTATTATGGACAAATTACAGTCTTGAATTAATTTTCTTAATACAAGTCCCGCAAGTACCCACGCACACATGAGGAAAAACAAACTAAGCTGAGGTTTGACCCAGAACGACGTGCTAACCATTACATGACTACCGAGCTGGTCAAATAGCGATACGTAAGAATATTTGTTTCACAACCACTTCGAATGAAAATCTGTCGGGAATGCTGTACTCATTAACAAGCGGTAAAGGTGCCAGCTGTACTCACATCTGTTCCATATGAATCCACTAGATGCCAGTTTCCCCAAGGATGTAAATGATATGATGATATGCTCCATATCCAAACCACAACAAGGCTGCAAATACACAGTACAGTGATTTCATTTGGTTGTAGTTTGCATGCGATAAACAGCTGTCAATTAGTTGCATAACAAAAAGATTTGAGTTCAATCTTGTTTTCCAGTTGATCTGAATTAGTGTAGGTATCGCCCCCTTGTGGTATTTACCGCTGTTTACTTATCTAAACCTAAACCTATTTTACACTCTTTTTTGACAAATGAAATGGATTTTCACAAAATGTCAAAAAAAAAAAATATATATATATATGTATTCTCAATGTAATTCATCATATACTCTAGGACAGTTAATAGGTGACCTTGGTCTTGTTTTCATTTGCTGGCCTGAGAACAAAGCTACAAATCTATGGATGTGTCCGTATAGGTTAGACCTCTGGAATAAGTTATCTCTGTTTTTTTTCAAGTTTCAGATCTTCTTGCAAAGAATAGGAGTGTTGACTTTCCACTGCTAATTTGAACAAGCTAGCTAACCATTGTGTTTGCTAACACAGACATGAACAGTTTTACCCTTAACTGTGGTGAATCTGACAGCCATGATTTTAACGAGATAAACATATTGGTAAACCTTGCCACACTCAAATGTGTTTGAAATGTTTCTTTTTCCGAGTAATTACATAAACAATTTCAGTAAGGTGCCATAATGGTTAGAAGTAGTGTTTTTCCGATACCGTTTTTTGTCCCCCGACTCCGATACCCAACTTTGCAGTATTGGCCGATGCCAATACCATACGATACCTAAGTTGTTGTTTTTTTCTTAACATGAAAAAGCTCTGTCATTGGTTCAGAGCATTCAAGGGCCAATAGGATATCTTGGCTCGGCATGCAGTGAACATGTCACACATCAGTGAATTTTGTGCACGAGCAAGACATAAGATGCTGCATCCAAAGTCCTATGTTAGCATCAGACTCAATGGTATCGGCATGTTATTTGATAGTACTCACCGATTCCGATACCACCGTTTTATTGCAGTATCGGGACCTCTGCCGATACCAGTATCGATATCGGAACAACATTAGTTAGAACATCTGCCTCAGAGGTGTTCGAGTTTCCTTGAACTTCCTTCACGTTGGCATACCGGAGGTCCAGATGTAAATCTCAGTTTATTGCAAAGTCTGTTGTGTTGTGTGAAATGACAGATGTCAGTGACGAACAAGACTGAAGTCTCCACTGACCAGGATGAAAGCACGCAAAATGAATGGTAAATGGTGAAAAAGGGTGGAAAAGTACAAATAAAAGGAAAAAGTACAGTATTACTTTTGGTCAAATCTGTATTTTCCCTTCTGCCTACTCTCACCTGGATTTGTTTGCCTTTGACCGCTTGCTTTTTCAGTCAGGATATTCATTTCCTTTTCATGCTAGTTCTTCATTTGTTAGTTCAACATTTTTCTTTTACTTATAGCCTGAGCCTCACATACTGCAACTGAAAATATTTACTGCTCTGATTAAGTTTGCAGTGGTAAACTACTATTTCCAAACTGTAATACGGAATATTTGTAAAATTAGTATTAGTTTACAAATTGTTGAAAATTGTTGTTAACCCCTCGAGATGCAACATTTCTTTTCCAAGGGGGTCCCACACGGGCAATCTATAACGACACACCAGACAAAAACAAACAAAGAAACAAACAAAGAAACAAACAAAGAAACAAACAAAGAAACAATCAAAGAAACAAACAAAGAAACAAACAAAGAAACAAACAAACACTTAACAGAGGCAAACATAGACAACCTTAATATCAACACAAGTCTATTTCATAATAATAATAAAAATAAAATAAGAATGAGAGTAGAGGAGCATGACAATACATTATTGAAAACATTGACAATCTGTTTTAAAACAATTAAACATGATATTTGAAAAAAATATAACGATTCACAGGTGGCTTGAAGGCTTTCTTGCCTGTTTCTTTAGTGAAACAGGGGACTATAAAAAAAAGAAGCTCACTTGAATGATTGGATGACTGTGGAACAAATTATTGTTTCAAACAATAAAGAAAATTAAAATGAATACACTCAAGAAGAAACTGAAACAAATTAAACTGATGATCTAACAAAAGCCACCCCAAATTATCAAACATTATGCAATGGTGTATAAAAAAAGAATAACCTAAGATCAATCTACATATTTTATTATAAATCACATTAAGAGGCTGTAGAACAGTTTTTTTTTATCAGCATAATCAATAATGGGCAAAATACCGTTAAATTGAACAGTTTTCCCCCCTAACATTACATTAAAACAATGCCTCTAACGAAACAAAACACCTAAACCAAAATTAATCTTCTTCAAAATATGTTCTAAATTATATTTAAAAGTTAGTGTTGAGTCAATCCAAACACCCAAAAATTTACATTTGTCAACTTTTTGTAGAGCTCTACCATCATTACATGTGAAAAAAAAAAGAAAATAAATCATTTAAGCCAGAAATAATTTTTTGTTTTAGACCAAAGAGCATTACAAATATATAGTACATTAGCAGAGGTGGCAAATCCAAGTCCACAAATTGAAAACCCTGCCACAGTTTGGCTTTAGCCCCAGATAATAGCTAGCGAGCTCCCTAGCTAGCTCCTCGGGTGCACATTTACTTGCTAAAGGCAAACTGTAGCAGCGTTTTTACTTTCTGGAACTGGATTTGCCACCTCTGTATATTAGTAATATTGATCAGGCAATTAATATTTTAAATCTTTATGGTCTGTGTGACCTTGGCTCTGCTAGAATCAATCAAAGTGGAAGAATGAGAGATACATTTGATCAGAGGTGGCAAATTCAGGTCCAGAAAGTAAAAACCCAGCCACAGTTTGGTTTTAGCCATTGATGCTAGCTAGCTAGCTCCCTGAGAGGTAAACGAGCACCATGGGAGCTAGCTAGGGAGCCTGCTAGCTAGCACCTGGGGCTAAAGCCAAACTGTGACAGGGTTTTTACTTTCTGGACCTGGATTTGCCACCTCTGCATTTTATAGTTATCAGATTTGTGGGTGTCTGGATAAATACGTTTATTGGCTTTGGCTACTATTGTCAATATAATGTAAGTGATCAATTATGGCCAATAACCGATTGATCAGCATGCGACTGTACATGTCAACAAAGTTAAGATATCCAGTTACCCCTCTTAAGACCCATTTTGAATGGAAGCTAAAACGCAAATGTTTTTGCTTTAGCGTTTGCTAGCCATGAAATACTCAACATAGCAAACATGAAAGTGCGCGCTCAGATTAAAGCCAGCGTGATGCTACAAGGATGACATTATGCTTGGCTTTCACTTTCCCCAGGATGCATCGTCCCACCACACACGCGCGCAAGCAGACGTCCTGTTTGACTGGGCCGTGCAGTTCTTCCGTTAAATGCTCCCACTGTCCCGCTGCGGGCAGTCTGAGGCCATGCGGCTGAAGACTAAAATAAAAGTCAACTCTTTCTCCCTCGACTGCTAGTAAAAGCACATGCCCTTTAAAATTCTGTATAAATGTTTTGACACAGGGGTGACCAAAAGGCATCCTCTCTCCTTATTAAAATTGTAATAATCCTTCACTAAATATGTGTAACACGGAGGCCTAGAGGGAAATGGATGGAATTATGTGTTTATTTGAACCATATTGCTGAATGTGCCGTGGAAGCCCGTGTGACAGCCCTAGAGCTCCCAGATTGAAAATATACTGAGCTCCTATTTGGGTTTGTGCTGACCATAAGCAGGCATACAAATCAAGAGCTGGGCTGAGTCAACACGTGGATTTCAAGGTTTATTTGCGTCTTACAGTGCCATGCTCTCAGCGCGGACATCTTTGTCACTTTAAGGATATATTGGCCTCCCCACTTTTAAGCATTGTGCCAACAAAGTTCATGTCTAATCAGTGATGGTGGTCAAGTGCTGCCTGATCTTGTTTGATATATTTTGGGCAGCCCTTTGAAGGCCCGAAAACCTTCTGTTTGCCTCGTTGGCGGTGGAAAAAGGTGGGGGAACAAAACCAGATCACTCCCGTGGTTGGTTTGAAGCAACACCAAATACGGAGCATACATTCAATACGGATTATGGAGGCCCAAACTACTTGATACAAATAGTAGTGGAACCTGCAATCTAGTCAAATCAAATGAAGATTTTGCTCAACTTCTGAATTGTGCAACTTTAGCATATTTTTGCTTTTCAGAGAGAAAATAATAATAATTAGAAGCATTGAAACATCTATTCCTACCTACATATATTTATTCCATTATTAATGTATTTCAGTATTTAAGCATTTTCATATCTATTGATGAATAAAATACTAAACACAATATTCCAATTTATAATGCATTGTGTAATATGTAGTTATCCATATTATTTTAATTATCTTATTTTTAATCATTAATCTATTATATAAAAAAGTATTTATTTATTTTTAATCTGCCAATACGCAAATTTGCAGGTGCCAAATATGCATGAATCAACTGTAGTTTTAAGTTGTAATATCACCTTTTACCACTAGAAGGCAGACATGTCTTAGTAAGTTCTTGCACTTAATATTGTTTTTTTGTTCAGCAACTTTTTTCTTGTTCTTGAATGGTAATTTTTATGCCAGAGAGTGTCTTGTACAGTAAAAAAAAATTACAGTATGAGGTCATTTTGTAGTTTGATTAAAACTCTAATTTGTTGGATTAGGATTGATGTTCTTTTATACATGCATTGAAAAATGTATTATGAAAAATTAAATACATTAAGAGCAAAATGGCATTTGTGTTATGCATCTGGTTAGAAAATTCCTGGTCCTATTTGGCCCCCGTGTAGCACTGATGAAAATTTTTGCCCAACATTGCCAGTCCCTGATCTAAAAGTCGTTTGATTTCACAACTGTAGTGTTGCTCAAGGGCAAAAACAAATTCACTTTAGTTTTAGGTAGAAGTACGGGAACATCGGTGGCCTCATGTCTTGAAAAAAAAAATACTGTATAATTTTTTTAAGGTTGACCATTTTTGGCAATTTAAAACATTTATATTCCTTCTCAACAGATACAAGTCTATATTTAAAAGCATGTTGCAAAGCACATGCTTGAGCGTTGTAATATTTCTTTAATCCCATTTTATCACCTTAGCCACAGACAGTAGCCACAGGCTTCCAAACCTTGTTTTTCTGGTTACAATCTGTCAGTTGATGGTTGTTTATGGCGCCACTGACCTGCATGCTGGATAATTAATAATAGTCTGATTCATCCCTCTCCAAACGCGCACGTCTACTCCGGAGGAGGACACGGCGCAGCTCAGTCCAGAAAATCCCTCTTGATTTAAACCTCCAAGACTCTGTGTGCTTTCTGTACACTGACGCAACAGCAGCGGGAGCCCTCGGAGGTCTCACATGACTTATGTGACATGTTTCATTAATGGCTGAATGCTTGAAATGAGCATGTGCAGATGTAAGGTATGCCACGTGTAAGGCATTTGTGTCAAATGTGTTTTTTGACATTTGGCATTGTTTTTCTTAAGGTTTGTCAAGATTAAACAATGATATGTTGTCGTGCATTTGAATGAAACTTCTCAAGTGCTTTCCAGTTTTTGTATATTTACTGACGTAATAAAATACAGTACTGTTTATTAATTATTTATCCTTTGAAATAGTAATGTTGAAGGCCTTCACACAAATATTCCTCATTTTTATTCCTCCCGCATTTTGACGTGCATCTACTTCCACATAATTCATCTGATTCACATTATTCTAATTTCAACATATTCCCAAAAATTATGCCATGGTGGCTAGTATTTTTCTCATTCCAAATTCTCACTGTTTTATTTATTCTATTAAATAGTAATTTTGAAGGCCTTCACACAAATATTCCTACTTTTTATTCCTCCCACATTTTGACTACATCTACTTCCACATAATTCATCCGATTCACATTATTCAAATTTTAACATATTCTCCAATTTACGCCATGGGGGCTAGTATTTTTCTCATTTCAAATACTCACGGCTTTCCCCAAATTCAACATTTTCACCCAAAAACTCCCCATTCATTCCAATGTTGAACAATGTTGTTTCCTCAAACGTTGTTTATCATTAATTCAGAAGGACCCATCCAACATTATAGATTTACATCATTTCCATTTGAAATCTAAATCATTTCGCTCATTCAATTCACCTAGAGAACGATATTCAACTTGCCCAAAATTCCCAGACCAACATTTTTATATTTTCACCATTAAAATGCTCACGATAAATTCCTAATGACACTTTTAACAAAACGTTGAAATTCAAAATGTCTAAATGTCCAGCTCATTCCATTCACATGCCAAAAATTCAGATTTACAAAAACATTTAAAATGTTCCCAAATAAAGTTCCCATAAAATAACCATATTCATTCTCAAAGGCATATTCAACAAAACAGAATCATGTTTTTCCTATTCCAAATTCTAAATGTTCAGATCATTCAATTCACCTTTGAAATCATTTTCAAAATCCCAAAATTTCTGCGCCACAGAAAAAAATATCCTGTCATTTCCAGTGACATCCAAAAAATAATTACATCCTATATCTTCTAATATCATTCCATATTTTTCAATATCATTCCACATCATTCCACTTTTCATTATTTTTTTCCTTCAGCATTTCAGCCGTCACATGCAATTTTCTCCAGAAAATGTCCAGTATATATGCAATCAATTATTATATATAAATAATATATAATTTAATGCTGGTCTAAATGGCTTGTGATAGCTGAGCAGACACGTCATTGAATTTATGTACAGAAAAGCTGTATAGTTAAAAAAAAAAGAAAAAAAAAGCTGTATAGTTGCCATCTTCTGTTACGGTTGAGCCTCATGGCCTCATCCCCTTAACATGCGTGTCATCCGTGGCTAGACAAAAGGGATAATATCAGGCTGACTGCTAACCTTTGTGAATCATGCTCTGCTTACATGGAATTTAGGGGGAATTTTTCCAAAAGGTCAAGGACTATATCATGTACAGTAAAGCCTATTTGATATGGATATTTTGAGGCTGATGCCGATTCCAATATTTGGCGGAATAAAATATCAATAAAGATTAATATGGTGATTAATTTTAAAAATCAATGACTGATAAAATGACTTTTTTTGTCTCCTAATGCTTACAACATTAAAATACATAGATTACAGGCAGAATATTTGACTATTTTACAATACTTTTTCCTTTAGGATTTATTTTAATTTACAACAAAGAGAAGAATTGGCAAAAAGCCAACCGATTTTTTGTGTGCGTTTGTGAATGTCGTTATCTTTTGTTGTAAAGTTGGCCGATTTTTGCTGACTTTAAAATACATTAAATCGTCTGGCCGATTAATCGGTCGAGCGCTAATGTACGGAATCATTGCACGTGTTCATGACCAAAAGATGACTATGAGTTGGTACATGCTCAATAAACCAAATTACGTTATTTAAAACCGGTTGTTAATTAAAGCATTTCTTTCAACAGAACTAAAGGCTTTTGACAAAGCCAAAATTTAGAGTTGAAATTTAGAGTTAATTAAGTGAAGATTTATTTTTATTTTTATTTATGCTTTTTGTGTGTATTTGTGTAGTTTGTATGTTCAGTAATAGAAAATGTGTGCAATATTTTGATGCATTTGTTACCTACTTACCTGGTGGCAAAAGTTCAGGTGAAGATTCTCCCCCTATAAATCCTGCATTTGAGCAATCAGCAAAAAACTTAAATTTGCCTCCACAGTTCATTTTCTTATTTTGCGTGATATCTTCTCCATGGATTTTTGAAGAACACAAACAAAAATCTCTGAATCCACTCTTTTAAAATGTAGTGTGGTGTATTATTCATTCGTTGTTCTTGACTTGATGTTACAATCATGCTATCCCTTCAAGTGCAAACCCCCCCAAAAATATGAAGCAACAAGACGCTTGAAGAGAGATTAAATAAAAAAAATAATTTAAAAAAAGGCTTGCCTGGTTCTGAACTCAAGTTAAATTGTCAAATACATACTTTATTAATCCTTCGGAGAATTTTAATTATTCATATTCACTTTGGAGCAATTTTGTCTGAATTTTCTTCTTTCAGAAATGAGCTTAACAAGTTAACACATTTGACTCAACAAAGGTACAACATAAAATAATACAATATACTGCAACATAATGCATTTTGATTATAGAGTGACTCTATTTCAAACAATATATCCAGTATCACAAAAGACAGCACAAAATAAAATTCAAATATTTCTTAGCTTTGTACTTGAAGACGTTACACAGTAACAGTATATCACTGTATTTAAAGTTGGGTCAATGCTGAAGTGTTACCATGTAACAACAAACTTTTGCATTATGTGAGTCCAACACACCAAAAAAATCTTTACATCTTTTAAAAAAAATCATGATTATTATTATTTTCTTGTTTCTTAAAACAATTCACATTACATTCTGAAGCCTAATAAAATATTGAACAAATGTATAAAATACATATTTTATAATAACAGGAAAACACCAACACCATCAAATTATAGTATCACTATAGATATATACAGTAGATTGAATATGTCTTTTGTTGAAATTATGATTAGAAATGTGTTTTTAATGTACAGAATTGATTTGGTTGATAAGGTTTACATTTGTTCCGTTTCTCTAGTGGTTAGTTGCTCTTTGACAACTTTTCCAAAATAATACTTTTGACGTTTAGTAAAAACCTACGGAGGGCCGCCAAGGACGTTAAAAGACGTTCTCCAATTATTAATTTTTTTTGGGGGGGGGAACGGGTGGAGGAAAGCCTTGGCCAGCTGTGGTGAAAGTTTCAAGCAGATCTAGTTAGCCTAATGACTATTTTTGGCCCCTAGATGGCAGCAATGACTCTTTTGACAAGATTGGGTAGGCGTCAGTAGAAGACGTGAGGCGGAGCTAGAGGGGACAATGGATGGGGAAGGGAAGAGAACATGGCGACCGGTTGCAAGCAGCTCACGCTCGAGCAGTTTTTTTCAAAGACGAAAAGCATCGACCAACGCTAAAGAGCACATTGATGACGACGATGATCATCATCGATGATGATGATGGTGACTCCGAGGTTGACGCCGAAGTTGGAAGCGCTGACGCGGCGGCTATGACGAAATAAAGGTTCACGGGCTAGCGATGCTAACACCGGAAAACAAGGAGCACAACCGAGCACGCTCAGGCGGACGTTCAATTGGACGACGAAGAGTACCCCGAGTCCAATGCATATTCATCGGAGTAGTGGGTACAGTCTGCTACTTGCTATTCCCCGGAAAAAAAGGCCGTCAAGAAAGTGTAACGTCTGCACGCGAAACGGACAATCGAAGTGAAACGTATCTGTTGTGCAAATCCTGCTCCGTCTCCTTGCACGCAGGGCAGTGTTACAAAAAGAAAAACTGTATTTGAAACATCCACATAATTGTAAATAGTACCACAGTTGCACATATTTGTAAATAGTTTGCGAAATTGTTTTGTCAAATTGTTACACTGTTGAATGGAAATAAACGTATTTTGCAATCTAAAAACACTTTTTCATTGTTGGTGGTGGTGTATTACAGAAATAAAGCACTGTTTAGGTGTTTGTGGCATCATTCATGGACAAAAATAAGTGTACAATTCACTAGAGTGCATGAAATAACATCGTTTCACAAAAAGCTCTTTTTCTCCGCTTTTTGTTTCAAAACACAGCATTTCGGTGAAACTAACCATTTTCTATTGTTGATTACTGAAGAACGGAATAAGGTAGAAACAAACTTTTTTTTTCTGATGAAAGATGAGAGTTCAATCTTTCATTTATTATTATTTCATGGTAGTATGTGTGTTTCCATAGTCCAAACACAACATTTTCTGTGGACCTTGAAAGATCAGTCAAAATGCTTAAATCGGCTGGCACTGGCGACATCCCGTTTCTGAAAACGTCTGGCAGTCAAAGAGTTAATTAATTATTTTATATTTATTTATATTTATAATACATATTTATTCCATTTAATTAAGGATAAATTACAAATTAAAAATACTTTAATGATTATGGAAATATATATTGTTACATGTACAGTATATAAAAGAAACAATAAAATTAATAAAACAAAAACACACCAAATAGAAATGATAAACATTTGAGTTTTAGAGGATCCATATCACCAATCAGAAATATTTCAAAAAATAACTTTGGATTCTCTTCCCTAATATGATGACATGTAGTAGGCCACAGAAACACAGAATCAAAATTAGGACTAATGAGGCAAGGTTTTGAGGATTCTAACAGTTGAACCGAGCTGTGAGGACGCGCATGGACAGATGTTTGGATACACAACGAGAGCATTTAAAGCACAAACAATGCGTCTGTGTTCAAAAGAAGACAGTTCTATACTGTAAATATCCTGCAAACTGATCCCATATGGAACCCGCTTGTTGAAATGCTCCGTCCTATAGTTTGGGGTTAATGAGTTTCAGGTTTCATTTTATGTTACAGTTCACATTGTATTGGGCAAACAAAATCTTGTGTTTTCAATGAGGTAATGAAAAGTCACTAACCACCAGGAGTTTGTGGATTTAAAACGTAAAGAGGATCCAAGGACACGTTTTATTTTCTCCATGACGAAAACCAAAAGTGATCTCGCTACCTGCGGAGCTTCATGTAATGACGGAGCTGCACGCTATCCTTTAGATCTGATCTGGCTCAGTATCTGCTGCAGATCACACTGAGACGTGACCTCTTCTCTTTCCTGCTGCAGGTCCCCAAAAACTAATCAGGCGTTAGATGATCCCTCCATTTTAGCTCACAAGAAAAACACACTTGAAGAAAAAACACGGTGGCGAACAGCATCAACAACAACATCTCGGCCAGTCTAGGGGGTGAACTATTTTCACAGACTGTATTGAGGGTATGGCATACATGTGGAAGAGGATTAGGACCAGTGAAGAGAAAAAAAAAGGTTGGCAGGCTTCTGAATAAAGTAAAAAAATTCTGACTTTAATCTCAGAATTCTGACTGAAGTGAGAATTCTCACTTTATTCTCAGAATTCTCACTTTAAAGTCAGAATTCCCACTTTATTCTTTATTCAGAATTCTGAAAATAAAGTCTGAATTCTGACTTTAAAGTCAGACTAAGACTGACCGACTGATTAAAGTGAGAATTATGACTTTAATGTCAGAATTCTCAGATTTAACTGAGAATTCTGATTTTAAAGTGAGAATTCTGACTTTATTCTTTATCAGAGATCTGAGAATGAAGTCAGAATTCTGATTTTAAAGTCAGACTAAAAATCTGACTTTAAAGTGAGAATTCTCAGATTTAAGTGAGAATTCTGATTTTAAAGTCAGAATTCTGACTTTAATATCAGAATTCTGACTTTGAAGTGAGAAATCTCACTTTATTCTTAGAATTCTGACTTTCTGACTTCCACCAAAATTCATAGCTCTATGTCACAAAGTCAAAATTCTGACTTTAAAGTCAGAATTCTGAGATTAATGTGTTAAAGTCAAAATTCTGACTTTAAAATCAGTATTCTGAGAATGAAGTGAGAATCCTGCCCAGCCTTTTTTTTCTCTCTTCACTGGCCCTAATCCTCTTCCATAATGGCAGATATGGATGATAATGAAACATAATACAATGAACTCTATTAGGGCTGCTCAGGCAGGTGGATGACAGGTCGATTACAGGATGTTTCTACAGCTCATTTCGCCACAATTTTGAGCAAATGCACACACACATGCCAGCATTACACAGAAAGTTTAAGTTAAATGCCTTGCTTGAGGGCACACTCTAAAAATGGCTCTCACTGATGCAGGAAAGACCCCCGCACAGATACTTGAGCGCGTTGAGGTTTTCCTGTTGAAACTAACAAACAAACAAAAACCTACCTAGCAGCCATGAAACTTTATCCATAACATTATTCTTTGCTATGTTGTTTGTGCATGTCCAATCCATATTAGACCCTGTAAAGAAAATGCAATACCTCAGATTAATGCTTTTTAACGACTTCAAACTGACTGTATTTCCGAAAGGACATATGGTACCAATAACAAGCAATTTTTCCAATTCCAGCTCCAATCACAGTTGGCTGCAATGCAAGTGAAGAAAAAAAAAATTGGACCTCAAATATTGTTTTCCAGATCTTCACTGTTCCCTTCAATGACCTCTTACAAATAGAGCGCAAACTGCATGCCGGTCCAGCTTGATGCTCTTTCAGAACACGCATCTCCTTAACTTGAGGAAAATATATAGTGTATGTGGTTACACTGCGGAATAAAATCAGGCTTAGTTAAGCCAACAACACTTTGTGATCTGTACCACTGAGAAATGCCAGATAACGTTACACTGGCAACCAGCACTATCACTGAAACTGAAGAGCACTTCTATCTTTCAAACGTCTTTTTATTAACCTTTCAAAACAATGACAAATATGGTACAGAATCATGTGTAATTAACAGTTTTCTACCAACACAAACAAAAAAAACCTAATCCTCAGACAGCAAACACACGTACACGCACAAAAGCAAGCACGCACGCACGCGCACGTTCGCACACACACGAGGGAGAAAAAAACACTGAAGAGCACTTCTGACTATATCATCTCTAATGAAACAATAGTTTAATAGTTTAATACGTTTCTTATGCAGCAAAATCCTGCAAAATTTAAACATTTTCACATTTGAAACGGCTTTTTATGGAACTCTCAATTGGGTATTTGCTTGTTTGAAATGGATCTATTTGAACTTGAAAGCAATTTGTTCATAGCAATTGTAGACATTTATCAAGGTCTTGTGGCTGAAACATATCTGATGTTCCCCACAATGGAACTACAACAAAGCTTTGTTAACTGGGATGGAACTATTGAAAAACAGTTCAATGTTTCAGTAATCTGTGCCATGTTTGCTTCGATAAAATTAGAAAAATAGAGTAGCTCATTTCCAAAACAAAGTATAAGCCAAAAATAAAATAAAAAAAGGCTCCATTATCTTTTGTTGAACTGCACTCTAAGGGCTCTATATTCATAGACATTTGTGTTTTGGCGCCAACGCCAGAGGGTCGTGATTTTCATATCAGTGCAAGGTTAGCTATATGTGTTTGCCAATCGGAGGAGACAGGTCTTGGCCAAGCTGGGCAGGTGGGCTAACGCAATGTATTTCATTCATAAATATGCAGCGGTGGCAAATCCAGGTCCAGAAAGTAAAAATCCTGCCACAGTTTAGCTTTTGCCCCTGGTGTTAGCTAGCTAGCTACTAGCTAATTAGTAGGTAAACAAGCACAATGGGAGCTAGCTACGGAGCTAGCTAACTAGCACCTGAGGGTAAAGCCAAACTGTGGCAGGGTTTTTACTTTCTGGACCTGGATTTGCCACTTCTGCGGATCATCTGCAACGGTCCGCTGATTGGTTGGTGAAAAATAATAAACAAGTTCACATGAAGGCAACATGTTCAATCCGCATTTAATTTCACTATAGTAGCAACAGAAGAACTTGAAACCCCTCAACATGTCGCACGCTTGGGAGCATTAACTTGGGGTGAAATGAGCCCTTTGGGTAACTCAATTTTTTTTTTAAGGATTTTTTTTTTTCCCTCCTGCGCTTCTTCATAACATAACACACATCCTATGTGAAAGCTAACTTCAAAATGAAAGCTTAAAAAGCCCAAATAACATATTGACACAAATGCAATAGCATTAGTAGTCTTATTTTGAAGTTGACCCTCATAGCGCGTTGTGGTGTGACGGCTAATGTATTCGGCTATTTAATTGCCATTACATACAGTAGTTGCTACTCACACCAACACAATGCCATCCCAAACTCATTTTCAATACTAATTAAGGACTCTAAGAAAGCGCTAGTTAATTGCTCCGTCATTGCATTATACAGCACAAGTCTCCATTGTTAGCCGGGCTGGCTACTTTTAAAGTTGTCCGATGGCTGTAGCTTTGCTTTCTTCCTTGTCTTAATTTTCAATGATGTGGACATAGGCTTGCGTTTGTAACTCAGTCTCCATGTTTAAAGGAAGAGGATTTACTTCAAATTGCACTTTGAGGCCTTTTTCAGCCACGGTCCATGTATATAATAAGAAGGTATCGTGCTTTATACTGTGTTAATAAAATGTAAACAGCCATATTTGACATATGGAGTTGAATGTTTTGTTTTGAATTTAATGGGAAAATGTGTTTTATAAAACAAATGAAGACAAAGTTAGATCTTTTTTTTTTTATTGCTGATTTGAAAAATGATCCAATCTGTGATTCAAGTCCATCATTGTATCCGAACCGTGAGTTTTTTGATCCGTCGCACCACTAGTAACGACCCTGCTTGCCTTGAAATGGCTGTAGCTGCTGGACAGGTTGCCTGGATTGTCAATTATGAATTATGAATGAATTATCAACATTGGGACTCCTCTTTGCAAAGTTGCCCTGTGCACTATACAGGATTTACAGAGTCACCAAATACAGCCCGTAACTCATTCACTAGCCATTTTCACTGAAGCAACCCCCTTCGCTCTGGGCTGTTTTATTGGATTTTGACTGATTTTGCAAGGTCCACAGAATATGGTGTTCTATTGCTATAAAAAACATGGAACCTACCAAAAGAAGGATTAGAGTCTCTTCTTTCATCAGGAAAAAAGTACATTTGTATCTGTTTCCGTTTCGTAGCAATTAGCATTTTTGTTATATAAAATGAGCAATTTCATCATTATTCACAAACCTATTGAAAACACTGGGGAAAAAGAGCTTGTTGCAACACGGCCCTGGCTGATCTCTTATACGCTTATGTGTTTTGTTAATTGCCATGTGCAACACAAACATAAATGTAAACTTTTTTGTTGTTGTTGGAGTAAAGATATCCTGAATTTACATTAGCACAAAGCAAGTGTAATGTAAAGTAAGAAATTGCCTGTGAAAATGAGGAACAGGAAGAGCGCTATAAAATGTAGAGCCAATGGATGACATGTTGAAAAGGCATTCCTGCTTTATAGGCTTCGACACTTCACTTGGAAGGCCCTTGTTTGTCTCGGAGAGAATCTATACTTCCCGTAACGAGTTACCCACCAGATGGGAGTCATGTTAATTCACTTCATGAACCGGGACCACATTTAAATAACCAAAAGGTAATGTATATAATAGGTAATCTATTCCGCAACATGTCCAAAGGATGACCTTGATCATCCCGCAGTGCAAGGTCGGCGCACTTCCTGAGGTTTCTAACATAATAACAAACTGTGAGTTAGTCATCGTAGTCTTCTGCAACTCTTCGGCTTACCAAAATAGCCAAAGTCCATTAGCAAGTGCGTCTTTTACGAGATACCAAACGTGTAACGGAAGACTCTGTCGAAGCGTGGGCATCATTAAACGCGCTATTTCTCAGCATTCCCCACATTTGCAGATTAATTTGAGCCTTATGTGCGATCCTCCTGCGGCTGCAGCATTGCGGTACGTTGAGGCCAGCTGCCACTGGAATGACCTCTAATTATCACAGCTTTAGTGTCCTTGAGAGTGGGCGTGTGTTTATGTGTGTTCCAACAGTCCCCATAACCATGTAAATCCCCTTTGATACATAGTAACAATTGCAATGTGTGTGTGTGGGAACGCATACATACAGACATTCTCTTTATACATGTGCGCATGTTAAGCATGTTTCCATGTGTGTTTACAACAAAGTTGGAAAGGGGAAAAGCAAAAAGCAAGGTGCAACCTTTTTCACATTAACCACAAACTGTCTTTAATTATCTCACCATTGTTTTTACAACATCATGCCTACATGTTTTTGAAAGAATAGCCAACAACTTACTTGTCAGCGCTCAGGTCCGAATAGATAATATTATTTGTTAAATCGACTGTACCTTGTCGTCGCAATTCCCCCTAAAATACAAATAAATTCTCCTTGGAAATGAACGGGATGCTAGTAAAAGAGTGACGATACATGAGTATTTTCCAGGGCATGATGCTCTAGTATGAATTGTTAAAAGCTTGTGATCTTGATCTTGACATCAATCTCTTTTTCTGAAAAGGTAAACTCTCCCGTCGTTTTTGCAAAGCAGGAGATGAAATTCTGATATATTTTTTTAATTGAGCGTTGATTGTGTTCAACTCATTTGCTCCCAAAACCGTATAAATACGTTCTATTTTAAATGTTTTAAGTGTCCTAAAGACATATTTATAAGTTGTTTATGTTTTTTTATGCTAGAGCATACAAAAGGCTTTGATTGAACTGCAAAAAAAGATAAACTCTCCTGTCGTTGTTTTTGGAAAGCAGGAGATGAAATTCAGATTTATTTTTATTTATTTTTTAACTCACAATTCTAAATAGATTTGTGAATAATGATGAAACTTAGCTATATTCTAATGCTAATTGCTGCAAAACGGAAACAGATAAAAATATACTTTTTTTTCAGATGAAAGAAGAGACTTTAATCTTTCTCTTGGTAGGTGATTTTATAGCAACTGAACACAATATTCTGTGGGCCTTGCAAAATCAGTCAAAATCCAGTAAAACAGCACACCGTGAAGGGGATTGCTGAAGTGAAAATGGCTGAAAGTGAATGAGTTCATCAGATTTTAGAAGTGCCGCCAGAGTGGAGAGGCATTTGTAAAACTTTTCGGATTAACTCGTCAAGATGGCCACACAAGTCAGTCCTGCTGCCCCAGTTTGGTGATTTTTTTAGTCATATGTGTGCTGTATAAAAAGAACAAAACAAACAAACAAACAAACAGACAGACAGGCAGAAAGGCAGGCAGGCGTGCAGACAGACAGACAAACAAACAAACACTTATGTCACACACAAGATCGTTTGTAGCCTACTTCTTATTTCACTTGAAGAGCAGAAAAGTTTGAAAAACTTCTCAATTGACTGTAATGTTAAATGTTTGCTCTGCTCTGCTACCCGCTCAATAAATACAGTTTTTAACCAATATGGAAAATGAAAATCCTTATCGAGCTGCCTTAGTGTTATCTTGCTATGTGTTAGCATGCCAACTGCTTGCAGGTTAGCATTGTATTACTTCTCATTGGACATAGTACACAAAACCACAGGGAAAGATCCTTCTCTCTGTGCCTGAATTCTTTAAACACTAAGGTTGCCATCTTGTTAACTCATTCGCTGCCATTGATGGCTATAGAAGTCGAAAGATCGATTTTTACTGAGCTGGCAGTGAATGAGTTTGTTAGCATGTTAGCATTTGAACTATTCTCTTTAAATCTAATACTTGAGCACAGGACACAAAGTTAAATCCGTAGCAATCTACTGTTGTTTTCTTTACTTAGGATGCTATTTTGCCATATAATAGCCAACCAACTGTTAGCATTTTAGCAAAGGTTGACTTTTAGAGACATAACTTTAGAACAAAATGAGATTCTTGCATTCATTTAGTGCCCTTTCCTGTCCCCAGTGCAGAAGTGTCTTTTATCTATAATGTTTTGTTTATTATGTGACAAATGTTTTAGCCAGGAGGTTTTAACTTAACCATCTTATTAACTTGACAATAAGGTTCTGAAATGGCTAAAAGGGAGTGAAAAGTGGAAACATTGTAAGCCATCCGGTGAATGAACATGCGAGGTGGTCTTCATTAATCCACCTTTTTTTGTTTTTCTATCTGTGTAAAGGGTAGTATTTTAAGAGCAGACGCGGATCGGTTCATTCAACAGCTGTGCCCCACCTGGGGATGAGTGTGTATAAGTGGGGAGTTTGCATGAGGGTGGATGCTGTTATTAGTTCATGGTCACCTTCCCTTCCTGGCAGCCAGTAACGCCTGCGCGGAGTGTGAAGGCGGGCCAAGCCACACACACTTCATATGTGGCGTTGCTGTTTACGTCCCACGGTTTCATTCTCAGACTATATGGATTACAGTGCGAGCCAGTGGAGCTGTCTGCTTGGGATATAGTGTTGGAAGTCAGATATATTGCCTTGCGCAGCTCTACCTGGGAGAGCCGAGGAGCTCAGAAAGCTGATCCTCTTCCTTGGCGTATGATCTGATACTGTATGTTTTTACTCTCTCAGTGATTTGACACTGCAGTGCATGAGGCTAAAGCATTTCAAGAAAGTGCGTGCACAACCCTTGCCAGTCTCATCGGGAGATCTTGGATGGGAAGGCCTGAAACGTTTCTAGAAAAATAATAATAACATGGGTCCAGCTCCCTCTGGGTTGAAATCCCAGCTAGCGCCAATCACAAGGGCAAAGCTGAATTCCTGTCTGGAGATGCCAGAAGCCGTTAGTGTGAGCAGCAGTGTTCACTCACTCAAATACAACAGAAGGGATGGAAGGTGAGGAGGATTCTTCTATAGAAGGAAGTGCTCAACTAAAACTAAGGCAAAGAGCGAGAGGTATTCATTGGCTGTCAGTTACAGTTACCAGGGAGGCTTGGTTCTTTATATACTTCTGCTCCTCTACAACAGTCCCTCATCTTTTATTCCTCCCTTTCCCGTGTGATCTTTGCGTCCATCATTGAGTGTTTGAATTTGCCTTATGTTAGCACAAATGTCTGATAGAGTAGCAGGTTGACCTCACTCGAGCGCTTCTCTGTCTCTAGTAATGACAGATAAGATCCTGTTAATGTTACAGTCGTGGATGGAAATTGAGCACAGAGGGACCCTTTTCTACAGAAGCAAGGTTTGGACATGTATACCTACACATATTAGTTCATAATCTGAGAGAGATAATAATGTAGAGTTTGGATTGACACAGCCAAAAGACCCTGGGGAGTCAAACAAAATCCATTCCAGGAGGCTGTTCAAACTTCAGTTTCTTCCGATTTCAAATAAATCCTGCATTAAAACTGCATTTGATCATACTGACAGCTGTTCGTATAGCTTAATAAGGTCAACAAAATGTTTAAATTAGTATTTGATTTTTTGTTGACAAAGGTTTGACTTTACCTGACATGTTTCTGCAAATTACTGTTGCCTTTATGAAAGAGTCACATGATGTCGCTTCATCCAACAAACGCTTGTCCACATCCATATCCAACAAAAATTTAAGGAGACACGTTTATGTATGTCCCAAAGTTAACACAACAACAATCACTAGCTAGGCTCAGCTAGTCACCACAACGCAGCTACAACAGCTAACAAAGCACTAGCTAAGATCTTTTGGGCACCAATAGAATAAAACTGTATATGTATGTGTGTGGGGAGTATTAATATTTTTTATTTTCATTTTCACATTCATTTTTATATTATTTGTGGGAATCCTGGAAGCTTGGACAACTATTTAGTACGAATACAATATTGAATACTAATCATTGTCAAATTATTTCACATCCATTTATTTTGTTGTCATTTGCCATTATTAAGTTTTTACTCCATTCTAATTCAAAATTCAAATTCAATGGTATATACTGACGTTTTCACTACAATTATATACAATGTCTCAGACTCTTCTATAGCAGCAATGACACAGTGGTTTGAGTAATTGCCTGCCACACCGAAAGACCTGGATGCAAAGCTCCCTTGGTCAACTTTCACCTAGCACAGTGGAGTTTTGACCGGTGACCAGGAGGCTATGGTTCAAATTCTACCTTTGACACATTGCATTTCAGATGTTATTTTTATTAATTACTACAATTAATACTTTGTAATTTTCACATAATTTATCTTTCAATTTCTTTCATAAGTATTCAACTTAGCATTCAGCTATTAGCATTCAGCTTTCAGCATTCCCGCGCAATTTCTGCAGAAATTGCACTTAGTCTTGTCATTCTTCTTTTTTATTATTATTATCATTATTATTATTTTAAATTACCAATTATTTCCGGTGGTCCACGTATGCTACAATATATGGGTGCTGTTTTTATGGCATTTTGTTTCCAATCTTCTGTGAAGAACGCGCTCATGACGGCTGTTTTCCATTCTTAAAAGTGTATGTTGACGCCTCTTGGCTGCCACCCTGAGAGCTGATTTAGACCATGTGATGCAAGAAGGAGCCTTGAAGGTTGTGTGGCGTGTATGTGCTGAAAAGGGTGCAAATAGCGTTTTGTAACACCACAGCCTGTTTCACTTTGTTGATTGTCCTCCTTTGCACTGACGTCATTTGACATTCATACCTACTTTATACCCTACAAATTGGCTGATCTCGTTACCGTTCAGCCAGTGGGACGCAGAAGATTAAATTCTCAGCTGTGTAAGAGTTTACTAGATGTTATTTATCCCTGAAGCCAAAAGGGAGCTCCCATGTGAGTACAAGTCATTCAGGGTTAATGTGAAATCCTCCTTATTCCTCACCATACAGGATGATTTAACCCTCAGCACATACTGTAAGTCTTGCTATGATTGCTGCCCATTGAGGATTTGGAATTATTCAGTCATGGTCACAACTGACAAAGCATTATTGACCCTAAACTTGACCCAGTGTAGCAACGTCGACGTGCATATTAGTTATTTTAATCACTGCTCCTCAAAACAGCCTGATAGTCAAGTACCAACAGCTGGCAAACTGTCATCTTGCAAGCATTGCATATAAAGAGTGAAACCAAAGCAAGTCATCCAATCAGGGGGGAACCTGGACGTGACCTGAGGTTACAAATCTTTAAGAGGCGGCAAACAGCATTCTGCATGTCCGAACCCTTGTCGAGGCTTAAAATACACCATTGTTCCTACTCAAGGTGTGTTATCGACACTCCTTCGCTATTGTTCCTGCTCATCGCCTGTATCCACTCGGCTTCTATTCTTAGCTCCATTGTAGTTGAGATAACAATGACATGCTAGCTTTTGTGGCATGACAAGAGTTACTGGTGTCAGACGCCACAGGAAAGCCACAAATGTGTCGCGCAAGTTGCTGGTGTCATGTTGGGATCGTTTTACACTTTGAAATCACTCAAGTGCTTGTAATATCTGTTGAAAAGTGGTACATATTTTCTGCCAACATTTAAAGGATAATTCCATTTCACAAGAATCATGAACAAGACACACTTAATTGCTTGAGTGGGTCACAAATTTTTTTATTAAAAAAATACATGACGTAATCTTGAGTTTGACCCCCTGGGATCTTAAGGATTAACTCCACAAGTGTGTTTTTCTTTTTCTATGGCTTTTTTTGTGTCATTGTGATGCAATAGGGTGCAAATGTGATGGTGACTTCCAACCCTCACGTAGGTCAGTGACGTGCGGTCAGGGCAGGCAAGGTAGGCACTGCCTGCCCCAAGCTGAAATGAAAGTTGAAGACATTTGGATTCTTCTATTTTTTTTTTTATTATTTCTTTCATTTCAGAAAGCCTACACTACCTATAGGTTTGAAATTGATAACATTTGGTGATTTTCATACCTCAATTAAAAATGACTCATTGCTTTGTCTGGTCAGCAGGCAAAAATCCTGCAAAAATGATCCTCCTGAAGGCACACCGCTACTGTGCTTCCACCAGCCCTGTCCACTTAGCGATGTATGTTCGCACATGCGTAGTCAGTTTCCCAGTAGAAAAGTCCTTTACGCAAATAGGCAGATCGCTACGCAGCCTTTTTACGTCGCTGGATTATTTCTATGCGAACGTACGTTGGCACAGTGCATTCGTGAAATCAAAACACACTTAGTGCACAGCAAAGTGTTACCACTTTTATAGCTTTATAGCTCTTTATTGTAAGGATTTTTTTCTTGTGTAAAAATCATTTTGTTATATCTACTAAGCTTATTTTTCCTCTTTTCAGTAAATGCACTACCAGCTCAGTAGTCTAGTGGTTGAGTGTCTGCCCTCAGACTGGGACGTTATGGGTTCAATCCCTGGCTGGGTCATACCAAAGACAATAAAAACAGGACCTGTTACCTTCCTGCTTGACATGGCGGCTCAGTTGGCCAACTGTAAATGAATATATATGTAGGTTAAAAAAATATTCAATACTGTATTACTTTTCTTTTTTTACTCTAAAAATAATATTTTCAAGACCACTGTGGTTAGTATGGGCTTAGCATTATTTTCTTATTTTTCAAAATCTTACAGGTAAAAAAAAAAAAAAAAAAAGTGTTCCGTTTTCAGATAATTTTGCTTATTTGAAGTAATAATTTTCTTATTCTACTATATTTTTTCTTACATTTTCAACTGTCCTTTTCAGAACAGAACCGAAACAGAATTCTGTTTCAGTTTCTATGAATATGTGAGTGGCTCAGGATGCAGCGTTTGTTCACTGAGAGATCTAGGTGTATTTCTCGAGTCTAGGTCACCAGTGTTAAAGTCCCTGGAGATAAAAGCAGAGCAGACAAACAAACACCTTAACAGCAGCTGAGTTCCGTCACCACTTGGGAAGAACAAGCAACATGAAACTATTAAGTAAGTGTTAAACTATAAAACTTTGCTTAGTCAATTATTTGTTTTTGTTGTGAGCTTCAGATACACATCCACCGGAGTAAAGTGGAAAACATGAAGAGCAACAGTCGCCTGCACTTTCAGCTTTATAGAAAAGGGCAAACACACAAATACAAGAACACTCGTGCAACACTGTGCAAATTCACAGTTTGGCTTTAGCCCCTGGCGCTAGCTAGCTAGCTACTAGCTCACTAGCAGGTAAACGAGCACCATGGGAGCCAGCTGGCTAACTAGCAGCTGAGGCTAAAGCCAAACTGTGGCAGGGTTTTTACTTTCTGGACCTGGATTTGCCACCTCTGGAGCTAAAGTAGGCCAAAACTCATGTTCATGTTCGGCCAACTCAACTGCAGCTCAACTGTCAGTCACTAGGTCACACCCCATTAAGGTAGACATACCACACTACTACAGTCGTTCATCTCTCTCTTTCTCTCTCTCTACTTTAGCTAGCAAATTGGTTTGGCCTTTGTCGTCCACAAAACACCACCTGGATGGTCTGCATTTGTTCACCTGTAATTTAATCTGACTGGAACAAAACAAGGCAGGCATTTTATTCTCCCTGTTTGAACAAAGATCCTCTTTTATGCCATAACACAGCCCTGGACTTCGCCAATCTCTAAATGGACCGGATGTTTATAAAGAATTCTTCAGAAGTGTTTTTTTTATTTATTTTTTTACGCTTCTCCATTATCAAGTGACAAAATTTGTCCAAAACGTAATCGAATCAACTCATTGTCCTGAATGTTAGTTACACTTTTGTCCAGGTCAAAAACAGATAAGGGCCTTCCTGAGATGGTGGTTTTGAGTTTGGGATATTTGTGGCGTAGTGGTTCACATTTGTTCTAGGTAGCGTCAGGTGAGATAATAAGGAGCAGCTGGTCCCCATCAGCAATCAAGCCTCCTGTGGAAGAGCGACTGCGAGACTAGGATGATGCCAGATGATTCTATCACTGTGGTGCTGCACACGTATACATAAATACACACTTCTTGTTTTCTTGCTCCAGTTTGTATTCCTGCACGATTAGGTTTTATGGCTTTTTTTGCCCGGTGGCTTGTGACATTACAGATCCATCTGCATTAAGTAAAAATCTGTGCTATAGAAAAAACACGTCAATATACATATTTCTGAAATATTTTTCGGCCACCAAACCATATAATGTCATTTAACAAAAGGACACTAGCAAAACACTATAGAAATACAATAGATGTAAATAAATGTAAATAAGCAGATATCAGGATAATAAATTGTTCAAACAACTGCTGCTTTAAAGCAACACTCAGTGATCCCTAGCGCCATCTAGTGGTCAAAGTATAGCATTAGCAGCACATAGGAGCACGCACACTACGGTTCAGAGAGGCCACATTTTGCAAGCCTCCCACCAATTCTTATTTTGCGTGAGCAAACAAGCATCTCGGTGACGGCGACGCTGAAAGACCGAGCGAGCTGGAATTAGCCGGAGCAGCTAACAAGAGAGTTAGTCAGAGTCATAGGCTGGAGTGGCTAACAAGAGCGGCTAGCGGGAGGAGCTAGTAAAAAAGAAAAGCTAGTAAAAGCTTGTAAAAAAACAAAAACAAAGTGATAAGTGACGGATCCCAATCACAGGAGTTAGTGATGACCACCTACAGGTCTCAGCCGTGGAAGGTAAGCTGCGGTCGACCCATTAGATTTGACACTCGATGGAATACCACCTGTGCTAACCACAATCGCGAAGTTGTCCTTTGGGCATCTTTAGCAGGAAGATGGTGATGAAACATGGCAGCTCTACTTTAGTAAGGTGAGACTACAGCCATGTAATATAATTTTGAATTACTAGACCTTTGATTTTATATATATATATGTACATTTATGTGATACACCATTTGCATACTATTAACATAAACAGTCGTTTTTTATTATTATTAATTATTAGTTCACCACTAGATGGCGCTAGGGATCACTGAATGTCCCTTTAACACACACGCAACGCATACAAACAGAACATGCAACACCACTCACAGACATTCATACGACCGCGTATTAAGGCCACTTATATATATATTTTTCTGATGGGGCGGGGGAGTAATATTAACTCGCAAATTTGCCACTTTATGAAGTGGCACTTTGAAGTGGCAAATTTGCGAGAAAAAAACTCAGAAACTTACGAGAAATACACATCGCGTAATACTTGTATGTTTGTGCCAATACTTTTCGTTCGGGTTTTCAAATACCCAGCGAGAAAGACGCCTCGCTTTGCGAAGGTCCACACCCTAAAAATCAAGCATTTAAGTAAATTTGTTAAAATAAATATTTACTTGTACTTTTGTTTCCAGAATTATTATTTACACATTAGCAAAAAAAAATTTTGTACAAGTATCTAAGTTGATGTGTCGAATCTGCTGCTCTCCGTCTTTCACTTGCACTTACCTAAAGAATGCTAACTTCTGATTGGTTAGTGTTAATCAGCTGATTGTTGGAAATGGTGGATTCTTACCATTTGCGTGTTCATGCCGTTGATTAATAAGCATACATGAAATCAGTGAATTCAGGCATTTTCTCTACATTTATTCACGAAATCGCGGACAGGAGATGAGATGAGCCTCCTTGCGCCATCTTGGATTCTCAACTGTAAAGTTCCTCCCCCCGCTTGCTGGCAATATCCCTTGTCCTCCAAAACGTTACCTCCCAGAGTCACATGACTACGCCCCCATTGGTCACTATGATGTCTCAATACATTTGCTTGGTAGGAATTTAAAGGGAAAGAGAATTGTCATACTATACTGAGTAAATCAAAGCAATTATGTCCAATTCTAAATAGTCATAACTAAATCAAAACAGTTATAATTAAATTGAAAGAAATATTCTGTTTCAGGATCAAGAAGTGTCGCTCTAGCTGCCGTGTATGACGAATAAAGTTTAAATTATGAATGAATCTGTCTTCATCCTGCCTTTTCTTTTTATAAACAGTGTCCCAAAACAACCAACAAATCCTCACATTAGACTATTGCTACGCTACGTGTATTTGTGGTAAGTTTCTGAGTTTTTTTTTCTCGCAAATTTGCCATTTCATAAAGTGGCAAATTTGCCACTTTATAAACATGCAAATTTGCACGTTTTTCCTCGGAATATTACCCCCCTCTGGAAAAAAACTAACATATATGTGGCCTTAATATGCCTTCGTACATTCATTCTCCCTGCTCTGTGGGAAAATTAAATATTAAAATGGCTAAAAATGTTACGCCACCATGCTGCCCTCCCATACAACAAAATGCTACTTTCTCACTAATAAATGTGATGTGGCCTGTTTCCAGCAAAATAATTTCAAAATTGGGACCATTTCAAGTTCCTTGTTACCATACACAATTAGAGTAGACATACATCATGCTAATTCATATATCCTTGAACCTGCAAAGAGCACAACAAAACATCTGCAGTGGTCCTTTTCAGGACTGGCTGTCAATTGTGATCATGCATCCACATGTGCCTCCAATAAGAAGTGGCAGTAAATGAGGGTCAGAGTTGACTCTGCTAAGGCTGACAAAACATCAGAAGATCGTGATAAGAATCTGCAAAAGTCAATATTAGTTAGATAGGAGATATGAAGACAGAGACATCTCCAGATCAGTGCAGCGGCCCTCAGGACGTTTCAAGCTGGGCCCCGCCCTCATCCCTCATCTATTTAACTGAGCTTGTACTCTTTGCTATCTAATCCATCTCATCTGCTCTGGTGATGTTGGGTTGCTCCTGCTCGCCCAGTTGCCTGCTCAGGAATCCACGTACCACTTTTTCTCTGAGCTCCGCACACAGATTCGAACCTCAGAATTATGAGGCAGCAATATTATATTTATATTTAGAAATGAATGTTACAGTTGGAAAACTGACACAATTCCTGCCAATATCTGACTGTATATACTGTATGGTCAACAGAGTGCTGTACATGATTTACACTTCAAGCAGGCATTGTTTAAGATACAGGATGTATGAAGGCAGATTTCCAACTACATAAAGCTTTTGGATAGTAACAGTAACTTCATTTAAACATATTTCCCATAAAGTCCTATAGTGTCCTTTAAGGCTTTCCAAGAAAGCCAATTAATTTGACGTATTTCTCTACATGCATCCAAAACACTCAATTCTTATCCAGGGCAAGGTTTATAGATACATTATCGCCATTGAACATAGTGTGATTTATATGCTTTACTTAGTAAACTGAGAGCATATGTACTCAGAGCACAGATTTTTAGTGAAAAGTTATTTCCCAACAGGTCCACTGAAAGAGGTCTTTTTTTGGACAGAAGATTCTGATTTCAGTTTCCTACTGATAATAAACTTGAGGAAAGACAGGAAGTATCAAGCACAAGTTCTGGTTGCTTATTTATGGAATATACTCAAACAGTTTAAGATTACGTTGGTCAATTAAATTGAAAAGAGCAATGACTTGAAGAAATATGGTGGTTTTGGTATAAAAATACAGTGATAACAGGTAAGGATTTATTACTTTTCACAATATGTATTGATTGATGAAAATGATTTAAAACCCACTGCAGTTAACGCAGTAAGTCTAAGTGTTCATGAAAAAATAGACATAGGTTTTATTTATAAGTACACCACCAGTCAAAAGTTTGGAGACATTTCTCTATCCAGTAGCGTGGCAAAGTGTTTCAAAGCTTTAATTGGTAGCGAATATTTAATACTATTGTACACCGTTGTAACACGCGCAGTTTGAACATTATCATTGCGCCAACGTATAGGGGGGAAAATGTACCTAAGCACCGAGGTTATTTTAGTTAACAAAATAATTTTTTTATGTTTTAAAAAACATTAACTAACTGAAACCACATTTTATGTTTACAAAACTAAGTTAAACTAACTATAATTATAGCGAAATGTCCTTAGTTTTGGCCTTTGGTAATTAATTTAATACATGAGCCTTTGCAGTTGATTTTAAATCAGATTTTTAGAATATTTATTTTTATGTTATCCGTAATAAGGACGTTTGAGAGTGTGTCACACGGAGGTGATGTCATCTAGCAGCAGCTAATAGAAAAGCACCTTCAGATGACGTTGCTCCTCGGCGACAATTTTGCCTGCTTGACTTTTGGCTCCAATGGCTCGACTCCTTTTTCATTTAACTCATCTGAAATGCTGTGATAGGTAAGAAATTTGTTACTTTTATCATTTTACTAAGGTGCCTATTAAAAACTGCACACAAGTAATACACATTTTTTTTGTTTAAAAAAAAAGAAGAAAACTAAAACTGAAGCTACCTAAAACTAAGGGCATTTTTAAAATAACTAAAACTACTATTAATAATAAAACTATCAGAATTACCCTTAACACTAATTCAAAATAAAAATAACCAAAATGTAAATTCCTAAACAATAATAACCCCGATGAGCACATAAAATTAAATAAAAATGTACATGTATCATAAAAAGTTGTAAAAAAAAAAAAAAAAGCAGTTCTTAAAGATGAAATGCAAACGTAGTGTACTAAAGTTAAATATAACTGCTAATATAAGCAGGTTGGGTTTTGAGCCTTGGGTCCCGCATCCCGGTTGATTATGCAGGGCCCATCCCGGCGTCACACAGTTGTCATAGCGATTCATACGATAAACCCATTAAAAGGCAATTTAAAGGTATGGGCCGATTTGTTTAAATTTGTTTTGGCCTGTCTGGGAGGTTTCTGGGCGGAAACTCAACGTTTTCCTTTCAGCCAAGCCGCGAAGGCAAGCTACTATCTGTGAGATATGCAAATTTTCTGTGTGAATGCCCGTTCCTAATTGGTGGACTGTTTTTGCAGACGTGTCTGTGCGAAGGCCTGCTCCTGATTGGTGGGCTGGTTTAACACTCGTTCCTGGTTGGCTGCTGTGCTCAGTTTCAGTGTCAGTTTTGAACGTTGTGTTTGCAAACAGCAACGGAAAACCGTAGAACCATACCTTTAACTGTTAAATTGCTTCCCATTTACTTCCAAATTCACATTTACGTTCTCATTCGCATTTAATCGGTAGCAGGACGGACTTGGCAGGCGTTGACTGGAACTAGAACTACTTCCTGCCTTTGTGTCTAATAATCATGGGAAATGTAGTCCTACTGTCCACTGTGGTCACCAGTCACCGGCCAGACAACATAAGTTGAAATTTCTAGCTGTATATTTCCAAATCCGTAACCGGTCAGAGGTAAAAGGCACAGCCAGGTTCCAATAGCTGTCGGGCCAAGCAAAAAAGGTTGTTAATGGTCTGTGCGTTGTGTTGTTTAGTGCTGTTGAATGGTCAACCATGATAGCATTTTGTCATTACTGATTGACACACGTCGTCTGTCTCCAACAGAGGTGGCAATTTCAGGTCCAGAAAGTAAAAACCCTGCTACAGTTTTGCTTTAGCTCCTGATGCTAGGTAGCTAGCTCCCGAAAAGGTTAACAAGCAACATGGGAGCTAACTAGGGAGCTAGCTAGCTAGCGTCTGGGGCTAAAGCCAAACTGTGGCAGGGTTTTTACATTCTGGACCTGGATTTGCCACCTCTGGTCTCCAACCACCCCACGTTGATGAAGATTGACTGGCGATGAAATTTGGTCAAATTTAGTGTATATTAAACAGTGTCCAGGTTTTTCATTTTGAAAATTTGGTCACCCAAACCAGCTCCCATGGTGCTTGTTTACCTTTTAGAGAGCTAGCTAGCTAGCATCAGGGGCTAAAGCCAAACTGTGGCAGGGTTTTTACTTTCTGGACCTGGATATGGCACCTTTGACCTAAACATAACCCTAAAGAGATAATGCCTGCTTTACCAACAAACAATGCAGTTAATACCTTCTTATAAAGCAGCTTGGAAGGGGCAGGAGAAAAATATTTTCTTGTTAAAGTTAAAAGCTTGTTAGCTACATTTGTAGAATGAGTCATAAAATCAACTCATGTCAAAGAACTTGTTGCCAACTCTTTTAAAGACAGCGAGAGGGCAAACTGTACACAAGTGTTGTTAAGTTGAGCTTGAACATGTGTTTGCTGGCAGTCGCTGTAAAATTCCCATTACAACATGTGCAGCGCCCACAATCACATACTTGGCCAAAGATGGCCTCAATCCCACCCACTATTACTACAACAGATACTGTTGTGATGGATGAACAAAAATGGATGGAATGATGCAATGGAAAAAGGGGTGATGGCGTCATTAAGATGCTTTCCTGGATCGATCAATGACAGTTTCATGTGTGCATAGATAGATGATGATGTGACCTGAATGACTACATGCATGATGGACAAGCGGCCAGATAAATCCTGGCAATACATCGACCCAAATTTTATTCTACATAGACGATCTTCTACAAACTCTCCCTTCTTCTATATTGTGTCCCATTAGTGTCAGAGGTATCTCTCGCTGCCCCCAACATCTGGCACTCTCTACTTTCCTCCTTCCCACTATGTTGTTTTTGTGTCATACAATGTGTATAAATATTGCAGCAGTGCTTTTGGAATAGTTTTCACTAGGGCTGAACGATTATGGAAAATAATCTAATTGCCCCCCCCCCCCCAAAAAAAAAAATTAATAAAAATAAAATACAAATAAATAAATTGTGATTGCGAAATCAAATGTGATTTTTTTTTCAAGGTCCTTTTCAATGAATTTTTTATCCAACAAAAAGTTAATTATAATAAACAATAAAGTCAACTATGTGGAACAAAGAAAGAAAGTGGTCGGACGAATATGTATAGTATGAATTCACATGTAGAACAGAACGTATGGTGTTCCACAGAGTTCAATTCTGGGGGCTCTGTTGTTTTGATTGAATCTATTGCCCCTGGGCTCTATTTTAGGAAAACTGTGCTAACTGCATGATTGTAATGCCAAGTTGAGCAATTCTAATCCAGCACAACTAGCTATCTAGCGAAACTGAAGGAACACTTTCTTAAACTGCATGGAGATGGGGAACACAAGAACACAACACTTTTATGAATTCAAGGTGAAGAGAGCCAGATGCAATGAAAAGGCTACTCTGCCTGTTTGTTTTGTTCACCAGTACACATTATACCTAGGACTTTAATATGAATATAAAATAATAATAATAATAAAAAACCATCCAATTTTATTTTTCAATAAAGAAGCATTCTGTAAAAGCGCCTAGGAAAATGGTGGGGTTCAGTCCCTCCAACAAGGTTAAGAATTACTGGTATAACCTCAACCGAATAGAGAACCAATAGAGAATTCTTGAAATAAAGATCTATGAATGTGTGATTTTTTTTTTATTATTATTATTGCCATCCCTAACCGAAGGTAACAACCCAAAAATCTGAAGTCGTTCAAGCTCTATTAGCTACTGTGTGTACAAAGGGAGAAATAATACCCCCTGATCTCAACCTTATAGAGAACCAATAGCATTACTTAAAAGGAAGATCTATAAATATTTGATTTAAAAACATTTTTTTTTTTATATATCATATTTTGGTTGTTGTCTCAAGTTTTTTTTATCCTACCAAACTGTCAAAAGTAGCACCACATTCCCATTTTCAACCCTGCACTGATATCTGAATAACAGTAGACATGAACTTGCTGCAGCTGGCAATAATGAAGCAGAAAATTGAGGCAACATGACACCTCGGCATAATAACAGTGACATGTGGAAATATAGCAGAAATTAGAAAAGTGTTTCTTTACTACCTTCGGCAACATAATACAGGAAAATTGTGAAAACTGTCCTGTTTTTTCAGCTAATGTATGTACTGTTTTGTTTTGTTTTTTGCACGTTATTTTCTTGTTCAATATGTCAGGCTCATTATTTGCTTATAATCAGATTATAATGAGGCACAGTGTTGGTTTACAGCCGATATTTGACTTGTCAGATCATCAATGCACACTCATTCTGCCCAAGGCTTTTTCGTCATTTGGCATTACTGTTATGAACCGGGACCAAATCTTTGGAATGACAAAGGCCAAAGGCACATTTGATTAAATACATCAGTCTCTTTCCAGAGGTCTTACATGGAGTCATGTTAAATATGACGAATGTTTTTGCGCTGCTGCTGCAAATTTAAATGACATTTATTCAACTTACCAATACAACAGGCCTTTTTTCTCCACTTTCTCTAAACCAAGATGCCAACAATATTAATGGGAAATATGAACGATATTCAAGTTTCCACTTCCCAAATGGTTTATTATGCGTTACATGAATTTGAGTTCATCATACCTGAAAAGGAGCTTTGTAAACAGCTGCATGGCACACTGTGCTCTATTTCTGATTTGGCCATTTATAACCCAAAAGTATACTTTTGGGTTAGCCGCAGGTAATGCATGTTTTTTCTGTCCACTCTCTGACGTTGTACACTGTTCTACAGTATGCATCACTTGTTGAAATACGCTTCCTCTCCGTGTGCATGTTCAAACTTGGTCTTATCCAGCAGGTTAGTCCTAATATTGTGGAGGAAATTCTTGCTCAAATATTTAACCCCAAATGTTTTTACACAACGAAACCAACACTGTTTGTGGGCATTAACCGGCACATTTTATCTCATCCTTTCCTTCCTTGCTGTTGGTGATAAGCAACTGACCAGCAAATCTTGGCAGTAGTCCAGTTAGTTAACAAAAAACAAGGAAGCTGTTCTTTTGCCACGGCATCATCATGGAAATGTCAAAGTGCACTCTGTCACATCTGTGTACGGTATCATCACCTGTCATGACAGCACCACCATCAACCTGTTGATGATGTGCTATCAGACATTCTGGACCAACTTTCAAGAATAGCAAACTGTTAGACTATCGCACATTCAGCCTCCAAGTATAACCGCTACGTAGCAGGACACAGCTTGAGTGAGTGCATATATACTCGGTTTGTTTCGGTGTTACCATCTCATTTTACAATTCCAATGCAGTATTTGATATATGGTGCTAAACACAGCTGAGAATGATGGGAATGTCATTAGTTGCACTATTTCCAGGGGTGACATGATCACAACAGGGAGTGACCCCGAATTTGCCTAATATCAACAGGAAGTGACCTGTTTCAACAGGAAATGACGCGGAAGTAACCGAATTTCAACAGGAAGTGACCGGGAAGTGACCTTATTTCAACAGGAAGTGACCGGATTTCAACAGGAAATGACCCAAAAGTAATCTAAAAACAACAGGAAGGACCTTATTTCAACAGGAAGAATAAAGAGACATTGGAACATTTGTTTTTTGAATATGTCCAGTAAGACATTTTGGGAAGTATTTCAGTGCTGGATTTCGGAGGACAATGATTCACTAACACTGGATTTCAAGAATATTATGTTTGGGATTGTAACACAAGACAGAACAAGGGAAATGATGATCAGTACTTTGATAATAATGGCAAAACAATTTATTCACAAATGTAGATTTATTAAATGTCGACCTTTGTTTTTGATTTATTGTATGGAAATTGAAGAGTTTGGAAGGACATTGAGGAGGGTGAAGCCGAAGCAAGCCTTGTCGGTATTTAATAACTTAAAAAGTTTACTGTCCGATTAGACCTTTTTTTTTTTTCCTGCTTTTTTTTGGGGTGTTTTCTTTTTTTTGGGTCTCGTTTGACAGCACCGTTTATGTGCTCAGTTTGAATTGGATGTTGAAGTGTGAATTAATAAATAAAGCAAAACAAACAAACAAACAAAAATCAACAAGAAGTGACCCAAAAGTGACCTGATTACAACAGTGACCGGATTTCAACAGGAAGTAACCCGGAAGTGGCCTAATATCATCAGGAAGTCAATTTGGGTTGCTGGTTTTATGACTTGTGACTTTGCTGGGCAAAAATGTATCAAAGGCTCAACTTGAACTTGAGCTTCATGACTCAACTCGAAATCTTCTCTATATTTGAAAAAATATGTATTCTGTTATGTAGTATGCCTTTTGTTTTTGAAACAAGTTATTGTTTTTTGGTGTCGTGTGTGACATCAGCCTCTTGCAATGGACGAGGCCTGAAGCTGATTGGTTGAATAAGCATTTTTCACGGAGGGCACTTACAAAATGAATACCTTTGGATTCAAGGATGATCGTTTTCATAAATTCGTGAAAGACATAAGCAAGGTTTACAACTCAAAGGTAAGAGACACATATATGACGTTTAACTTCATTGTCAGATGTAAGTAAGATAGCTGTGTGAATTGTGAAGTTAGGCTGGCTAGGTTACTTGATAGTTTAGCTCACCAATAGCCGTTCAAATATGAATTAAACTTCATTTTGCTAAGCATTTCATTTATATACCAATAAAGTGATGAATTAGACATTACGAAGACTGTCATCTTGAAACTATACACTCAAATATACTATTCTGATTTAAACATAAGCATGTATAGGCTCCATAGAGTCCATTTTTTGTTGCTTTTCTGGTTTCTTGCTCTCATTCACTCATTTACACTCACTATATAATATAGTTGGCAAACACATTGACATCGTAATCAATCACGTGTTCGCCCACAAAAAGTATAACATAAATACTTATCACAGTAACACTGTTAGATGCAAACATTAGTAAAAAACAACAAAAAACACATTCTTCTAAATGACAAGTATATATACATTAATTTCATTCTCTTTTGCCGTTTAAATTTTAGAGCTATAAATGTACTTGTTTGTGTTATGATCTGTGGAAAAAATATTTTATTATCACTCCAACATGTCGTGTTTGATCAGCAATGTCCTACGACTTGAGGCTTGCGCATATGTGACTTACTCCCACTTCTGCAATAGTGTTGCAAGCAAGAAAAAAAAAATCTACATGCTACTACTTAGTATTTCATTGTATATGGAAAATGTTAAAAAGGTTGCAAAGACGCGCACATAACATAAACCTGGAAGCCAATCAAATGAAAAACAAATGGTAACTCCCATTCCATTGTTTAAGTATCAGAATTTGTATTTATTTACCCCTTGGAATGATGACATGTGATACAACCAGACATTATTTCTAGAAACAACATAATTACATGTGAAACCTTTCTTTAAGTCTGTAATTTATCAAACTGAAAAGGTCTTTGAGTCTGTGTCTTATTTCAGTTTTAGACAGATAATAACAGTCACATTAATGTCATAACACCACCGTTTTGGGTTGTGGGGAGCGGATCGGTATCTATTTCAAGGAACAGAAATGGACTGCTAATATGAAAGAGAAATTTGTGGATTGTTTCAGATCTCTTGTTACAAAGAGACAAAAGACAGAATCGCTTGGCCACTCAACAATATATGTCCTGACATCTATGTTCTGAGAAGAAAATTGTTCAATTGCTTTTAATAAATGCAACACATATGCAAAATTATGCTGGTCAGGATGGATAATAATTACAAAGCTAATGGTTGTGCAGAGCACTTGGTCTGTGTGTGTGTGTGTATGTGTGTGTGTGTGTGTGGGGGGGGGGGGGGGTTGTACTTTCTTCACTCACCAGCAGCAATAAAGTTATAACTTCATGCCTACTAAATTATCCGCGTTTGACTGTAATGTATTTGTAAAATGTTGGAAAGGAGGCCTCATGAAATGAATCAAGATGCCAGAAATGTGGGAGACATTTTATTCATTTCGGGATTAAAAGATTCAAGTCCAAAATGTAACTGGTTCCAAGGGCTTAATGTTGCTACCGCGTTGCAGCTAAATTCGTCATTTATTGACTAAATGCTACTTTAAGGCCAAGAACTTGAGCCAGAATGGCCAGTGGCCAATGTTGCAATGTCTGGAAATGAAAGACACATAATGAAAGAGTAACTTTTATTAGACAAGCTTGTTGTTTTTAATAATGCATGGGGTAATTTGGGGGGGGTGGAAATGTGGTACTACACTGTGAAAATGTTTGATAAACAGGAGAAAACATAAAAATGCCCAATATTAAAAATAGTTCCCCAGAGTAAAAAGGTATTTGTTTGTGATATGCTTTGGTGAAAGTTAGTCAAAGAAGGTCCAAATGGTTCTAAAAATCAGGTCACTTTGCATCAACCTTGTACCACAAACGCCAAAAGATCTTACCAAGCAACTTCTCAGGTCTACACAGTTTCTAGTACACAGTATGTTTTCCATGTCTGTTCCTAGGTCACCTTCTGGGGTATGACCATCTGAGGCACTTAGAAGGCCGGTCATTTTCGGAAGGCATGTCACATGGCCGTAGTGTCCTAGTTTGTATTCACATTCACAATAGATACAAAAGGCCATTTTGATGAAGAGGATGATTGTTTTGCAAAAAGTTGTCCCATCGTACCTCAGCATTTTCCTCAATGACATCCAGCCTTTTAACCGTAAAGCAAGACTTGGACCTTCATCCATATGCTACTCCAAATGCTTAGCCACTCACATGCAGAGCTAAGAACTGTATTCAAAAAATCAGCCTGGATTTTGGTGTGTAGTCCAAGATTTTGGATTCCTATGACTCTCTCCAGTGCAACAACAAGGACTCAAAAATATTAGGACAAGCGGGGAATTACACCGTGTCGTCACCAGTCCGTCAATACCAAAGGAAGGTAGAGTCCGTAACTGTCGGACAGAGGTGGCAAATCCAGATCCAGAAAGTAAAACCCTGCCACAGTTTGGCTTTAGCCCCTGATGCTAGCTAGCTAGCTCCCAAAAAGGTAAACAAGCACCATGGGAGCTAGCTAGGGAGCTAGCTAGCCAACACTTGGGGCGAAAGCCAAACTGTGGCAGGTTTTTACTTTCTGGATCTGGATTTGCCACCTTTGCTGACAGATTCCCTTTTTTGCTGGCAAACTGAAGACTAACGGTAACTTTGAAACACGGAATAACCACATTCTGCTCAGACCCTAGACCTAGACCCTAATCTCCCCTCACTGACAGTTGCAGACTTGACAGCATTAACACCACATCCACTCCATAAAGCCATTGAACAAGAAGGCATCCCTGAACAAATCCATGAATCAACCTGGGAAGGGTCAGTGACACTGTTATCGATTTGTACAGTACAGCAATCAGCATTGGCATCCCAACAGAGCTACTGTACAGAGGGTGTAAAAAAAAAACTTTGTGAAAGGATGATCTATCCATTGACTTCTTGGGAATTATCCCAGACTGCTCTGGAAATCCAGCTAAACTGCAAAGTGGTGGGACTGAATTTTGGGTCTTCAAAACAGAGGCCTTCCATGTCTCTCGGTCCTGTTAAGAAACTGGACCTCGAGGCCCTCTAGAATAACAAGGAAAGCCTGCAGCAAAAATAATCCTCCCCGCACACAATAGGGGAGTATGTGGACTTTGTCTCCGACACAGCTCTGAAAAATGTGCAGAGTGATAAGAACGCTGCCCCCTTTATCATAAAAAACAAGGATACCGGTCGTAGTGAGCAGGCTTACCAGACTATCCATCTGACTTCCTGGCAGCCGAGGGCTCTGGCGGCATTCATCACACAACTGGAGCAAGTAACAGAAACCATACTGATGGGTCTGAGCGGCCATTTGCGATTAGAAGCAGCAGGCACAACAAATATTGTTGCCCTGGTGACCGCGTGCATATCTTGGTGAAACAATACTGTATTGTGGGATCATGATTTGATTTCAACATACATGTATGTGCCAGTTGTCAGAAAACAGATTGCAAGCAGATGGTATGGATTTTCTGGGCAGTTTTATTATTTATATACTCTGGCCTATAGTAGGAGTAGTAGGGCTCATAAAAAAGTCATATTTGGTATATTTTCTCTTATATTTTGATGCAAGGGCATACTTGAAGTTTACCGTGAATTCTTTTAAAATAAGAATGAACAAATATACTGTAATTTTACACACAAAAATAAATAAATCTGACTGTAACTCAAGCAAAGGCATACGGATGTCTTCCATTCAATTGAAACTTTTTTTTTTATCACACCCATCGTAAATCAGAACAAATAAAATGATTCTTCGTAAAACATTGACTTCATATTCACATTAGACTAAGTTCAATTTCTGGAGAAATTGCGTTGGAATGCTAATAGCTAAATGCTAAGATTAGTAAATTCAGAGATAAATGATGAAATTATGACCTCCTGGTTACTGGACAATGCACTTTACCAACTGTGCCACCGAGCAGTATCAGACAGGTGGTAATGATGATAAGTCCTATGTATGGAAGTGGGCGTGAAAAGTGGGACTTAGAAAAAGTTCAATGTAGGTCCCATTGAAAATGAATGGACAAAAGTTGATATTAACCTCTCGGCGTTATTTTATTTTGAAATGGCTTGGTCAGAAACAACAAAAAGCCAAAAAATGGTCAAATAACGCCCAGGGGTTAAACGTTAAATTGTGCGTATATTGTAAGTAATGTGGAATGAGACAATACATACCCTGGGAAGTGTGAATTTTTGAAGAAAGTTGAAATTTGAACAGCGTAAATAGGAAGTATTTGTGTGGAGTGTGGAGAAATAAAATCACAACAACATATGCATTCCCACAATGACATTATAATTAAAAACAAAATAGAGAGAAATTGGGTGGAAGTAGCAAGGGGAAAAAGTAGTGTCATAGTTTGGGAAGGTCCCCAAATTAATTGCGTTTCTGCCATGGAAATCTGCCCATAAGAGGAAAAACAGCAGAGGACGCAATCCCAAAGGTTTCTGTAAGTTCATGATGTACTATGAATGTAATAATGGGGGTATTGTACATTGATGGATTTGAACATTTCTCTCCTAATACGAGAACATCGAATGTTGACCATCTGGTGCCTATCAAAACAAACCTAAAAACGAAAGTGTAACCTCTAAGGTCAAACACAATCTGTTCTGAGATGCTGGTTGCCCTCTAATTTGTTCAAATTTGCAACTGTCTGTTTCCCATATGAAATATCGGACAATGGATGACCTTTCCAAAAGTCAAACTGTCACCTTTTTTTTTTAAAGCCATACAGGCAATGTTTTAGGGGATGTTGTCTTATTGTCACTTACGTAAAGTCATAATTCATTTCCCATTGTGCAACAAGCTCCATTTCATGATCTATGATTGGGATTAAAAAAATAAAATTTTTTTAGCATTGCCATCCTTGGTACCATACAACTGAAAACACACACACAAAAAACAAACTACACTGGAGTCTTACATGTGTTTATGTTCTGTAAGACCGAAATGTGAATCCTGATCTGTGATTGAATGAGAAATCGAGGAGGGATAAAAGAGGAAAAAAAAGTTAGCATGGATCAAAATGCACTCTGATGAAGATTCAACTGTCAACAGGCAAGACCAGAATATAACTGTAAATTAATTGTTTACTCAAAAAATACTTAAAATACAGCCATTAAAATCTAGGGAAAATGACTAAGTGTGCTGATTTTGGACAGTTTCACATAGGGGTGTACTCACTTTTGTTGCCAGGGTTTTTGCTATTAACTCTTTTACTGCCTCACGTTATCCAAAAAACAACCCCGACTGTGCCAGCCGATTTCGAGTATTTTAACTCATCTTTCAAGGCAAGCAGAATATTGTGTACTCTAACTACACGCACATACTGCGTACCAAATGAAAGATCGCGTTCCATTCTTTCATTAAAAAATAATGTTTCAACCTTATTCCGTTCTTTAGTAATCACCATTCGAAAATAGGTAATTTGAGTGACATTGAGCGAAAATTGAAAAGAAAAGGAAAAAACAAGCTTTTTGTGAAAAGATACATTTTCTGCACAACAGTGACTTTGACACTAATATTTTTTGTTTAGTGAATTAGATTTAATGTGACAAAGGCTTTGATCATTCACGTCATCCATGAAAACGTTCTATTTCCTAAGATCCGCCATGTTTCATTGCAATTGCATACACTGGCAGAACATTGAAAAGAGATACAATGCTGCCATCTGCTGGTCATAGTTAGTGAGTGTTTGTGATTTCACAAGTCCATTGAGTAGGCAGCGCTGCACAACAACTTCCACTGCACATTCTGAAAACTCCCATCCCCCCCCTTAGTAAACGTCAATTTCCGTTTTTGGCGGCATTCATTTGGATTTTAGTAAACGTCATTAAACGTTTTTGGTGGTAAAAGACTTAATATCTGTAATTTGAGCGCTCTCTCTCTCTCTCTCTCTCTGTATCTATTTTGAAGTGGAACAATTTGTTTCGTTAATTTCAATGCACTCGCAAACGGTATTTTAAATCAAAACTGATTTTCTGTTTCAAATTGGTTTTCGTTACATCATAGCATTCATTAGCATCATAGGGTATGTTACTGACTATGTATTATGTAACTCACATACAAATAAGGTTGACTGTCACTTTAAGTCACATTCTTTTGTAACTTCATGCTTCCATGGGTGGCCAACAGAAGTAGAAGACTCCCTGCCCCAAACGGACGTAAAAACGGGCTAGTGATACAAACTCATTAGATTGTTCCATTGTGCGTTGTATGGAGGCAATTAAGGAGTCTAGCACTCCATTTGAAACATCCATTTTGGAAGGATCTCTCTGAGCAAGGTGTTACCGTCTTGTTGCCGCCCATGATTAAGACAGCACTAACTGAGATAATTGTTGTAATCTGGAAGTGCTGTTAGAAATAAGCGATTTAAGGTTAAGAACCAAATGTGTTTGCTCGAGATTACAGAGCCAGCAGCAGCATGACTTCAAATTTATTTGAACTCGTAGAAAGCCTGGCTTGGTTCTCACCTAAAAATGTGCCAAAAACGGCACTGTTTGTCTCATGGGGGTAGAAACCGTGTAGAGAATCAATGCCTCGTTGATTTTGTTAAAGTCGTTTGCAAGCACAAGTGAGGTGAACTCAGAGAGACAAAGATAAAACAATACAAAACATTCCCCCACGCCTCGTTGGCCATGTGAGACATGAACATTTAGGGACATGTAGTACTAATAAAGAACAGAAAAGGACACAGATAATGAGGAGATGGCTGAATGTTCCCTGAAGAAGCCACCGTAATTCGAAGTAAATTACACTGTAAGAATCGGGGTGGGGGTGGGAAGTGGAGGGGGTGGGGGTGAGAAAGCAATGCACCAATTTAAAAAATACTTTTGAAGTCAGACCATGAAACAACAAAATCAATCAGTCATGGTTCCTCATATCCTCATGCAGCAGTGACGACAGTAATTACATGTAAGCGTGCAGAACATTTATGACACATTCATTATTGTATCCATTTAGTAATGACCATCTGACATTTATAAAAAAGTAACTTTATGGCCAATGACTTCTGCTATTCGTATTCGCAAGGAGACATGCACAAGCCACAATATTCGTTATTCAGTGCAACTGTTAAACCTGATCTAACCTTAACCATGCTTTGACAAATCTTCATCTTTCGTTCTCTGCCCAATTTGCTCTTCAAAACCACATGCGTTCGTCGTTGATGTGTCACACAAGGAAGGACATAACAGAGGCAGAAAAAAATAAACAATCACAACATTAAACACATTAACTGACTTTAAAGACTTTAAAAACATTCAAAACTATTAGAAGTAAAGAAATAAAAGTAGTTTTATTTTTGTTTTATTACTAAAAGACCATACTGTGAAATTGATATATAAAAAATATTTAAAATAAATTAATAATAATAATAATAATTTAAAAAAAAAACTTAATCAAAGGTATGGGAGAAAAGTTACGTTTTCAACCTGGATTTAAAAGCATTTACACTTTGGGATGGTTTCACTTCTGTTGGTAATGGTATCTTATTCCATTTTCGTGCAGCATAACAGAGAAATGCTGCTTCACCATGTTTGCTTTGAACTCTGGGCTCCACTGATTTACCCAATAAGTTTACTGGAGATAGAAGCCTCGGTAAGTTTCTCCTGGTCTGCTTCAAACGAGCAACCCTTCAAGTCTAGAGATGTTTTAGTGATTGATTTAATTGTTGAAAGTCAGTTCAGTCTATCAGCACCCCAAGATTTTGGATTTGGTCTTTGGTTTGTAAAGACGGTGACTCCAGGTGTTTTCTGACCACAATTCTTTGTTCTTTATTACCAAATACATTTACATCGGTTTTGTTTTGGTTTAGCAGAAGGAAGTTTTGGTTCATCCAGTTGTTCATTTGCTCTACACAACACAATAATTGAACTGTTGCCATTGCAGGACATTGATAAATATAGATGCATATTATTAACCTGGCAAGCCACACCCACTTTCTTGAACAAAAGAAAGTTGGTCTGCTCACTCGGCCATTGAAAGCGATTTCAGCCCGGCTCAAAACGAACCGTACAATCCAATCCGTTTAATCCGTTTATGCTGGACACACGTATTCATCGTGAGCAACGTCACTCTTCAGCGGCAAAAGTTTATTATCACACAAATCAAGTTTTTACCGCAAAGTCATTCAGTCCTGTCTCACTTTGAGTAGCCATGTTGAATTTACTCCGTATCCGCCCACCGCTACCGTTTACTCATGACTTACGGTAAAATTAAAAAAAATAAAAAATTTGAGGGTTGAGGAACAGACTGACAACCTTCAGCTTGGGAGACTGCCACTCTACCACCTGAGCTATGCCACTCATGCTGTTTGTTTTATACCCAAGAGGAGCCCAAAAGCATAATTTTTGGTCTTGGAGTCACGAAGATTCCAGTTTACAAGAGCGATATAGGGAGCAGGTTGGCTATCTCCCGACCTGAAGTTGTGGGTTTGTTCGTCAACCCTTAATGCCTTTTTTTCAAATTTTATTTTACTCTCTTCCAATTGTAAATTTGACTCTATTTAGAGTGGGACCCAATAGGCTCAGTTTAGAGTAAAATTTACTCTATAGAATTTACTGTGTACTTATAAATATTTAATATTTCATAAGTACGTCCGTGTGTTTACTACTCTTCCACAACAGCCGTCCCACTTTTATGACGTTTTCGCTGTTTGGATCGTTTCACTGTCTGTTTGGTAAGGTTTGCCGACAGTGACCAGACTCATCCACTAGTTACAGCGATAAGTCTGGTTTCCAGGCTAGCATATCATTTGCATAACCATGACAACTACCATTTGGATTCTCAAGTATTTGACCCAAAGCCAAATACATACAGATTTACAGATTGAACAAAAGGGGGTCAAATACTGAACCTTGAGGAACCCCACTTGTAATGGCCATTCGCTCAGATTCAAAATTTCACAAAACAACGCCTTTCCTCCAAATAGGACCTGAGCCATTTTAAAACTGTTCCATTTATTCCCACCCAAGCCTCCAACTTGTTCAGTGGAATCCAATAAGACTTGCATCGAGGCCTTTCCTGCATCAGCATTCAATCTTACATCATTTAATAATTTAATAATAGCTGTTTCTGTACTGTGATGAGGTCAGAAACCTGATTGAAATTTATGAAAGTGTCCATTTGAGTTCAAGAAATTGCTGCATTGATTAAAGAACACTTTCTCCACAATCTTGGTTAACCCCTGGGCGTTATTTTGACCATTTTTTGGCTTTTTGTTGGTTCTGACCAAGCCATTTCAAAATAAAATACCGCCCAGGGGTTAAGAAAGGAAGTTGGGATGTTCTCTCTCATTTTTATTTTTATTTTTTTAAATAAAAGGCTTTGACCTACATCGAATATGCTATGCATTGGAGAAGACCAAAGGCAAAATAGTCACCAATTAACTTCATAATGAATGACTACTAAAAACGAGAAAAGCCCCAAAAATGGTTTTAATATTGCACAAAATGTAAATGTGCAGACTGTAAGTGTGAAAGTGCACTGGAGTCTTTGTTCTGTCTAAACCAGCCACTTTCCATTACGAAAGCTGCTCGGGGAACCAACAGGACAATCTTCCCACTGATGAGACGGAAACCTTCCTATGGTTCAGGGACTTCTATTTACGTGCTGGGCAGATTTTTACAAAACGTGCTTTGCCCCAAGCAACTCCTTGGAAAGCTCTCCTCTGCTACCATTCTCTTACTCACACATACAATGCATGGATCCAAAAACTTGGATGCACCTGTGACGCACAAGATGAGACAATTGCATACATGAGGTCATTAGCGAGGAGCGTTGTTTAACAACCTTGAAGATTTCCCTCCTAAATGCCGCTATTTCAGTGATAGCACCCATGTGTGTCCCATTATCAGACAGCTAAGATTTGACTAAGGCAGCGGTAGGCTACATAACTGCATTCTTGATCAGCCAAAACTTCAGGAGTTCGGAAATAAACAGCACGAGTCGTTGTTTAGCCTGGTAATTCTGGAAGAAAGATCCCTCCATCTGTGGCCCCTTTTCAAAGTTTCTTCTTTTTCCCCCAAAATTGAGTTTTTAATTTTTCGTTTCCCGGTTGGATCAGAATTTTAGGTCAATGGATGTGATGTCACCAATCGTTGTCACCTGTAGGCCTGCAAAGCCCTTTTTGACTCTTATGCTGTGATTAAGGATTATACAAATAAACTTGTGTGAAGGCTATGTTTCATTCCTTCCACTTTTTTGACATGCATCTCCTTCCACATAATTCATCCAGTTTACATCATTCCATTTTCAATATATTAAAAAAAAAATCACACCACATTGGCTTGTATTTTTTTCATTCCAAATATTCAGTTTTTCCAAAATTCAACATTTTTCACCCAAAAACTCAAAAGTGTCTACTTGTGACGCTCTCTCTTAAAATGTACTCTTTAGCTGTGTTAACTGACATTTTACAGCACCATACTATGTGATAAATCATACCCAATTGGCATTCACTGCAGTCTGGTAATTCTGGAAGAAAGATCCCTTCATCTGTGGGCCCTTTTCCCAAAGTTTCTTATTTCCCCCCAAAATGGAGTTCTGAATTTTTCATTTTCCGGTCGGATCAGAATTTTAGGTCAATGGATGTCACCAATCTTTGTCACCTGTAGGCCAGTAAAGCCCATGTTGACTCTTGTGATTAAGGGATATACAAATAAACTTGATAGAATACATATTTTTGTGTGAAAGCTATTTTTATTCCTCCCACTTATTTGACATGCATCTCCTTCCACATAATTCATTGGATTCACTTCATTCCATTTTCAACATATTCCAAAAATTCACGCCATGGGGGATTGCATTTTTCTCATTCTAGATATTTACCGTTTTTCCAAAATTTTAACATTTTCACCCGCAAATTTGTAATTTAAATCATTCAATGGCAACAATTTTCAACATGCCAAAATTTTACACATACCAAAAATTCCCAAATTTTCACCCTTAATAAATTCCTATATTATGACATTATTCACTCTTCCCTCAAAATAACTCAACTGATTCAAACCAATCCAACTCATTGTATATCATTCCATATGATTCAAAATAATTCAAAAATAATTCCACAACATTCCAAATGCTCCAATGTTTTTTTTTACGCAGCCTTTCGGACTTCACACACAATTTCTCTAGGAATTACAAATGTCTAGTTGTGTGAATGAATCTAGTTAAAAAAATATAACTCAACAGTTCCATTGTCACATAAAAACGGAAAAACCTAAAGAAAAGCAAAGAGTAGAAGGAATCCCTCAGATCAGGTTTGGGCAACTGGTGCTCAGTGTACCATGCGAGTTCTTTCAAATCACGTACAGCTCGAGTTGTAAAAACTGGAGAAGCTGGAGAAACATGGCGGCAGCTATACAGGGGATTTGAGCATATGGTGTCTTAAAGGCAGTTTGGATAAAGTCAATCTGTATAGAAAATGGATAGATTGATGTTTTACTGGTTTATTGGGTGCACTGCAGTACATTGAAAATTAGCCTATAGCCAGAAAGAAGAGCAGACATGATGTAATCCACGAAAACACATTGATGATCAAACCTGTACCTCATAGGTAGCAGAATGACTTCCATAAAGGAGGGAATTGGATCATCCGGTCCAAATCTAACCTTTCCCTTAAACGGCAATGATATGCCTTTATTTATTGAAGTTATTGTTCATGACTGTCAGCTGCAGGCAAAATGTTGTTGCGCTTCATTGTGCGATAGATGTCGAGTATTCTCGTGCTTGTTGGTATTTCAGGTGTCAGTTGCGTCAGCCATCCTCCTGATAGGTAATTATAGAACATCCTAAAAACCTAAAAAAAACAACAACACAATTGTCACACGAGTGCAATGACATCACTGCGTTTCAATTGAGCTCATTTGTTCAGTTGATTTATTGCTTGGAAAGAGTCGGACATCATTTCATAAGGCTGCTGCAACATGTGGAAAATGGGTCAGGGAAAGGTTTGGCCACAAAGCAAAGGTTTTTATTGCTGCAACTGTATTGAGGTGACTGGGATCTTATCCAAATAGTCCAGTTTAGGAGATGGTTTCCACAGCTGAGCCAAGCTCCGGCTTATTGTCGACCGTCCAATTGCAGTTATCAAGCGGGCCAAGATGAGTGGAAACATCCAGGTCTGGACTTTGACTTGACACTGGAGCTGTGGAGTCTCCTTCTCTACTTGTAACATCGTCCCCAGGCACCTGTTTAATCCAGCAATGAAGCTCGCTCGAGGCGCTGTATGAGGTCCCAACTTGCTAATGAATGACAAAGTACTTTCGAGCTCCGTGTTGACATTAAACCGCAGTTGGGTGCTCGCCAAAGCCGACGCTTGACTCTACTGCACTTTTGTCCCCCCCCCATGTGATAAGGCTTAAATACGAGGCGGTCGCTGGAGGACAACAAAGTGAGTGAGTGCTATATCAATGACAATCCATGTACTAATGAATACAACTATGTCTGTCAATCAATACCGCTGCCTATGTAAATACACCATATGCAACACAGCAACTGCATACAGGGTGTCCTCGAGTTAAGTCGTTTCGACTTTACGGCGCCCGTGCCTCGTTCGTAGCACCTTCTTTTTCGTTAATTCCCCACAGCACTCACGTCATTTTTAAGTTATTTAAAGTTGTGTTGTTGTTGTTACCTCCAGCAACGGACGTTATCGGGCAGGTCGGCTTGCCATCAGGCGAGTCATATTTCCGTGTTTAAGTTTGAATTAGCTCCGCTCTGCCGTCCGTCAGCAATGAATGTCCGTACGGAAAAACAAAATATTGGTTCCACAAGGGTCGGCCAAATATGTTTTTTAAAATTACTGTACAAAATATTTTGATGTAAATATCGACTTTTAACGGTGAAATCCGACTTAAGTTGAAATTCGGGTTACATCGCCAGTGTAAGAACGTAACTCGAGGACTGCCTGTATTAGACAATATGTATGAACTGTTATTTTGCCTGTGTATTAACTTAAGTTCACTCCCAGCCATTTTCACTGAAGCAACCCCCTTCCCTCTCGGCTGTTTTGCTGGATTTTGACTGATTTTGAAAGGCCCACAGAATATTGTGTTCTATTACCATAAAAACATGGAAAACCAAAAAGAAAGATCAGAGTCTCTTCTTTTATCAGGAAAAAAAAATGTTTGTATCTGTTTCTGTTTTGCAGCATTTAGCATTAGAATATAGCTAAGTTTCATCATTAGTCACAAACCTGTTGAAAACACTGGGAAAAGAGCTTTTTTGCAACATGGCCCTGGTTGATCTCTTATACTCTGCTGCCACCTGCTGACCATTTTTTGCAATAACTACCATTCTTTAAGCGATCTCTTCATGTCAGAAGCTGCATCAAAGCCTTCTGTATGCTTTAGAATAAAAAAACATATAAATACGTTTTTAGGACTATGGCAACCTTTAAAATATAATTTTTTTTATAAGTTTTTGGAGCAAATGAGTGAATTACTAAATTCTGACATGAGCACTAATAAGGAAATTGTCCAGGACTTTCATTATTGTTACATTCCGAAACAAACACACAAACAGTGGTGTAAAGCCCAGAGGCCCGCGCTCAAGTACAGACTTTCAAACTGGTTAGGCTGGTGTGTATTTTGTGAGGTGTTTCTGATGATGAGCAGCCCTGCAGTAGTGAACTGCTTAAGACCAAATATGATGATTGCTATGCAAGCCTCATAAAGCTCACACTATAATAACAACCTGCAAACTGTCAAAGTCTCAAATTGGCCACCTGTGCAGACGCATGCCGTAATGACGCTGAGGTCCCACTGCTGGTCTGATGACATTATATTCCCACAGGGAAGAATTGACGTTCGAGACAAAAATGGGACAGTACATTTAAACAAACTTCGAAAATCCGACTGACTTAAAACAGAAATTAAACTCATAACCCCTTTGCTCCCGTCTGTTTGACTGGATTTTGACTGATTTTACAAGTCCTATAGAATATTGTGTTCTATTGCTATGAAAACATGGAACCTACCAGAGGAAAGATTAGAGTCAAAAAATTATATTTGTATCTGTTTCCATTTTGCAGCAATTAGCATTCAAATATACCTGTAGCTAAGTTTCATCATTATTCACAAACCTGTTGAAAACACTGGGGAAAAAAGCTTGTTGCCCTGTTTGATCTCTTATACTTTTTTAAAATAATAACTACCATTGCTTTAAGCGTCCTTTTCGGGCCAGAAGCTGCATCAAAATGTATGTTCTAGCATACCATCATAATACTTAAAATAGAACGTATTTATACGTTTTTGGGAGCAAGTGAGTTCAAATTAATTTTACACATTAATTAGAATTAGATATGTTTTTAATTGTGTTGCTATATATAGTTGCTATATGTTTTGATGTTGGGGTCCTTTTTCCCCCCGAATTCGCAACTCAGATCTCTCAAGTTCAAAGGGGCATTCCCGTGCACATTACCGTTTGAAGTCGGAAACATCCAGCTTCCCACCTTCCTTTTGTCCTCAAATGCAGCATTAAACCGTTATTTTGACTTATGACGTAAACTCGGAATTGTGAATACTGGTAATTATCACCAAGACGCATGTTGATGCTGAACAATAGAGGGCCAAGTAATGATCCCTGGGAGACTGCACTGATGGCATTATAATAGTCAAGAGGTCGCATGGCCATGCAACATGGTGCGTTCTCAGTGAGAGATAAACCTTTTAAATATTATCATAGCAGTCTGCCTGTTTTTATTGTTTTTTCCTCCCTCGGTGAAAAGCTCCGCTCCCCCGCTTTCAGAATACGTTGCTAGCACAGGGTAAGAAATAACCCAACTATGGGTCAAAAATGGACCGATCCTCTACTTGGGTCAATTTGACCCAACTTTGAGTCAAGAAATGGGTCTTTTAGTGTAAAACAACTCGTAAATATTGCTCAGATCCTTTACTTGGATCAAAAAATTGGGTCATTTTGTATAAAACAACCCAGAAAGTGGGGTCAGACCCATAAAGTGGATCGGTCTATTTTTGATCCATAATTGGGTTACTTTTGACCCAACTGTTTTTAGAGTGTGCGCCACTCTCCTCTTTGACACACCGCTTACCCCTCTTCCACACATGAAAATCTGCTATCTACCGTAACATATGTGGTATCGATGCAACGCTCCGCTTTTTCACGCTCAGAAGCCGTTGGAATTACGTCGCTAGCACTAACGGTTCCGGAGTTACGGCGATTCGAAGTCACTCCCCTCTTTGACGCACAATTTCCTCCTCTTCCACACGTGAGAATGTGCCAGCTACCGTAATGTATTTGGTATCGACGTTAAGGTCTGCTTCTCCGCTTTCAGAAGCCGTTGGAATTACGTTGATAGCGTTGACGGTTGTGGAGTTACGGTGATTTGAAAAACATGTATATTTTCCTGTTGGGGACGACAGGTTCGTATGATGATAAACCAAGAACGTGCTGAGCCTGTAATACCAACACACGCTTCGAGGCATTCTAGTATGTTATGATCGACGGTGTCAATGGCAGTGCTGAGATGGAATAACCCGTGGGCGTTATTTTGTTTTAATTAAATTCTACTGGCATCAGACCTATCTATACATATATAGTTTTAAAAAAACTTTTTTTAATGCCCTTTATGGACAATAATAGCAGTATTATGCTAACAGCAAAATTAACTATGCTGTGTATATATATATATATATATATATACACAGTATATATATATATATATATATATATATATATACACAGTATATATATATATATATATATATATATATATATATATACACAGTTTATATATATATATATATATATATATATATATATATACACAGTTTATATATATATATATATATATATATATATATATACACAGTATATATATATATATATATATATACACAGTTTATATATATATATATATATATATATATATATATATATATATATATATATATACACAGTATATATATATATATATATATATACATATATATATATATACAGACAGTATATATATATATATATATATATATATATATATACACAGTATATATATATATATATATATATATATATATATATATATATATATATATGTAAAATAAAGGTCTAATTTGAATATTTCATATGACATATTTAGAGGCTTGAATAAGTCCATAAGTCATAACAATTGAATTTTTTATGCATGCCCAGTTTTCACACAATGGCAGTACACAACACACAAAATTCTTGTTATTTTGCCCAAATCTGGCTTTTCCTTTGAAGTTTGATAACTTAGTCATTTATTAATATATTTTTTTCACTTTAACCGCTCAAAATGTTCAGTAGCATCAGATGGATCTATACATATATAGTTTTTTATTTTTGTATGCCCCCTGTTGACAATAATAGCATTATTATGCTAATAGCAAGACTAACTATGCTGTATATATATCAATGAGTCGAGGCATTATTACAAGAATTTCGTGTGAAACTCTCCCTCCTGTTTGCAATAATTATAAATTGCAGCATGGCGCCAATTTGAACTTCTACATTTTTTAACAATCCTGGTGAAATGTCAGGTCCCTAGTGTATTTTTTTCAAATGCTTTTTCTTTGATGAAATGCAGAAAAACATAAAATGCCAGAAAATGGACAAATAACACAGACGGGATAATACATTGGTGAGGTGACAGAGTGACTAGTTACGTTTGCTAAGTCGAGTGATTGGTCCTGAATCCGGACAGAAAATGTTCATAGATTGCTAGCAACCATGCTATCATCTAGCTGGTGTGCTACACCTTTTTGAAGAATTTTCAAGATAAATGGGAGATTTGACGCCAGTCTATAATTACAAAGACTCTCCGGGCCAAGGTCGGGTCGTTTGAGGAAAGGTTGAGTAACAGCTGTCTTTAATGTTGTTTAATCAAACTTAATTCAGTCAAGTAAGAATTCCTCAGTAGACTAGAGTTCATATGTAAATTCACTGTTCACATTCAAGTCTCGGCATCTAATAATTACGAAAGGGCCTTCGTTGTGGTGTCATATGTGTTTTGTAACTTCACCCGGTCATTCAGAGCGATAATGCACCGTGGCGCAAGATCTAGCATGGCCCCTAGCGATAATTTAGGAGCATGTCAAGAACAAAAGGTTCTCTTTGACAATATTAAACTGAAACGGATGGGGAGAATGTAAGACAAAGTGACCGGCCAAGTTCACGTGTTTCTTATGATTTGTTGGCACAAGCACTTTAGATCAACTTATGTAGCAAAAGAGATCTGAAAATCAAATCGTAAATGTGTCAGTAGAGTATCATCTCTGGTTTTGCCATGGCCACACGACATCACCTACTGCACTACTGGTCCGAAGGGGACCGGCAGTGGTGGCAAGAAGGAAAAGTGAGAAAAGCTCACTCACACTTGAAATTTTAGCTTGCCAAAATAACCACTCCCAGGACAAATTTTGACATGATCGACAAGGCTTGGCAAAGATCCAGAGTCCCTTTCAAGTGATGCCTGGAGTTTGTGCAGTGACTGGTCTGCTGCTGCCCCCAGTCAGAATATTCGGAGTCTTTACAGGCTCCCTCAAGCAGAAGCCGCTTGGTAGCGAAAGCTGGAAATTGGGGGCTCATCAGGCCACTCATTTGCCTGAAAAACAGCCGCCATCTCAAATGGGCTATAACGTGTGCTATAATTCTTTATCATTATATTATATTGTTGAAAATTAGTGCGTTCATTTTGAGTTCATTTAAAGTTCCTTTAACGCCACTATTTTTTTTAAGGCACAATAATGGAAAGCCTGTACTGGGGAACTCCAGTTGCAACGCAAGCAAACGCGTCCACGTCAACGTTTAGCAGCAATAAATGTAATAATAATGCATATATTTGTGGAGGCTCAAGTTGTAATTTACAATTTTAAAAATGTGCAGAATTACACGTTAATTTATGTTATAGATTAGATGGCTCTTAATATGAAAAAAAAAATGCACTGAGCCTGTCACCAACGTCTTACAAATGGAATTAAGCCATCAAGTGGCAGAAAAATGACCAACACTCTTTTTACAGTACAGTACATCTTTTTAATTTGAACTCAATTTTATGAATTATGAAATTACCGTATCAATGACTAAAAGATACAGCCATATTTCTGTTAGTTTAACATTTGTTTCCGCTTTTATGTTAACAACAGTATGAAAACAGAATTTGCAATAAATCATGAGTTAACTATTGAAGTCATGGGATTAATTCTGATTACAAATTTTAATCAAACCAGCATCCTGATACCCAACGCAGGTAATAGAACCCCCACCCACCCTCGAGGTGCTTTCGAACTATGCATCAAACCCAAAATTTTGCCACAAAGGGTACACTTTTGACCCAATGAAGTACAATAAATAATAATAATAATAATAATCAGATCCCTTTTAAAAAGAGAAGCACAGACCAATGGACTGCAAGTCTTTAATAACAAAAAGGAACCCATACAAAAGTATATGTACATGGTTACTTACTGAACCGTCTTGCAGTTTATGGAAGTGATCTTAATACGGTTCCGCTTGTCATTTTACATACGCGACCTCCTGAAGTCCATCGAGACAGGACTGGAGCTGAAATGAACATGTGGGCTGCCGGTGGAGCATCTTCACACTGCAGATGTCCACATCAGGACCAACAACATGGTTGTGATATTATTTAACAATATACATTTGTTTTAACTTAGGGCCTATAACACCATTTCATTCATCCGAAAATAAAACACAAACAACATTTGCGGGACATAAATAAGCAGACTTTTTTTTTTCTTCTGAATACCAGTGCAAGGAAATATTCAGATCAATGAGATGAAATCTCAGACGAATGAATTGAGATCATTAACGTCACACTTGCAATAGAGCCTGAGTGAGACATTCCAACCACAACATTTAAGGTCTACTAAATATGAATCAGTGTATTTCAATATCAATGTCAACATTGGGGAAGAACGACATAAAAAAAAAAAAAAACACAATCATGATGGTCCAGTGAGGTCATCAGCGGGCAGAGGTTGCCATGTCGACGGGGATGCTAGCAAATTCCAGCCACCACCTCTCTTTCGTGATCGTTCAAAAGGTCGTAAGATAATGTGAACATCTCGTTGGCATGCACACGCCCGTCACCACTGCCATGCAAGGCCTGGCAAGCATCTTAATTGGCATACACGCTCATTGGTATCATTCGGGATGGGTGTTTACAAAGTGTCCTTGATCAACTATAATTGTGATTTATAAAATATCTTAATAGAGGGTGAATCTCTCTCGCAATATTCCAAACTCCTGTTTCCATGCAAGTGTTTTTTTGTTGCCACAATTGGTTGAAAACAAAATTAATCACATGATTAACCACATTTTTAAACGATCAATGAATCGCTTACTATGCCCATCACTGGCGGACACAGTTGTCCGAGATTAAAAATGTGTTATGTGCTGATGATTTGCCCGTTCAAGAGGAAAAACAGTGGCGCATGCAAAAACTGGTCTGGTGGTAGTTAAAGAGGAAATCAACCCCACAATTTTAAATAATATGTTTTAAACATGGCATCATGATTAATATTGCGTTGGTGGAATGTGAGTTGAGCAGCAAAATCCACCTGTTTTTATTTACCTCAGGCCATTTTGTATGGAGGACCCAAACTGCCAAAATTAAAAATAAATAAATTACAAAATAAATGAATAAATAAATAAATAAAAGTGAAAATATAAATGGAAATAAAAACAACAATATATATATATATATATATATATATATATATATATATATATGATTTTATTTCCATTTATATTTATTGTTTTGTATTTAATTTTTGAATTATATTTTTTATATCTGTTTTTATTTTCACTTTTATTCATTTATTTATTTTGAATTTTGTCTCTTGCTGTCGACTGAAAATGGCATCACAGTGCCTAAGAAATTGGGTAAGGACCAATCACAATTCAGCTTTTTTTTTTTCCAGAGTTTGGTCATGTGACATTCACAATCTGAGCTATGATTGGCTGGTACATGACCCTAAGAAACTGTGATGTCATTTTCAGTCAATAGCAAGTCGCAAAATGGCTGCCCCGATATTGATTGCTGCATCATTCACATTCCACCAACACAATAACAATCAAAATACCATGTTTAGACTAGCGGAGTTGCAACCTATTGTTGTAAAGAAAAAAAGAAAAAAACGTTTGGGTTGACTTCTGCTTTAAACCTGAGGTATATTAGTATGAAAAGTAAATTTTGAGCTTCTGCAAGTGAAACGTTTGGGATTGCTTCTAATATGCTATAGAGGACCAAAACTGCCAAAATTAAAACTAAAGAAATTCAATTCAAAAATTTTATACAAAAAATAAATAGAAATGGAAATAAAAACAACAAATATATATATATATATATATATATATATATATATATATATATATATATATATATATATATATATATAAAGCAAGATTAAAAAAATGAAAATAAATATAAAAATAAATGTTGAAATGAATACAAAAATAAATATATAAATATAATTTAATATCAATCAATCAATCAATAAAAACGCTCTGCTCTCACATTTATTTATTCCATGCTGCAGACGCTGTCAGGTCGAAATGTTATTCAAATGAGGGGGCGGTCCTAAGCGCGTCTTGGGCTCCGCTGCTGCAACCTGACAGAGCGTCTGCATGATGAAATAAATAAATGTGAGAGCAGAGCGTTTTTGTTTATTGATTGATATTTAATTCAATTTATATATTTATTTCGATATTTATTTTTTTAAATCTATTTTTTATTATTTATATTTATTACATATAGTTGTTTTTATTTTCATTTATATTTATTTTTTGTATTTAATATTTGAATTACAGTATATTTTTCATATCCATTTTTCTTTTCACTTGTATTCATTTATTTATTTGTTTGTTTAGTCATTTATTTATTTTTAATTTGGGCAGTTTTGGTCCTCTATAGTTACTGGATGAGTGCATGTTTCCTGTTCACAACACGAGTACATAGGAGATATGATTCATATTGAGGACTAATTATTTTATGAATAATTAAAACGTATTGAATTATCTGTATTATTGAATCAATTGTTAAAATATATGAATGCCAGCTTAAAAAAAAGCCAGCTGTCCCGATACTTGCACTTGCAACTGCATTTCATTTTAAAATATGCTATTGAATTTGTTTATAGTAAGTGCAAATTGGTCATTATTCCAGAATAGCTCCACTATCATCTTCTCACTTCACATCCCTGACCAAAATCCTTGCGCAAGTTTTTTTTTTTTTCTTTCTTATGCCTACCTCTCTCCTTCAGTCACCTGCCTCACTTGTCAGAGTTTTTGCGCGGTCGCCGGAAGCTAGACATGTTCTCATTCAGTGCGTAGATGCGTCTGGAGAACTCCTCAAAGCCGGCGACGTCCAACTCCCCCAGCACCTGCTCGTCACATTCCACAGCTACCGCTTGGTCCACGGGAATGCAGCGGTAGTCTTCCATCCGGGTCTCCTCGGCCAGCTCTAAGCCCACCCGTAGTCCCATTCCCAGGCCCAGGTTGGTGGCCTCGGTGCCCATAATCTCCTCGGCTTGCTCCACTGAGCAGCACGGACCGGGACCTGGAATCGGACCTGCTACCCGTCTTGCCGCCAAAGAGCCGTTCATGACGCCTGTGTGCTCATCCTCACTCGTGTCCCCCAGTGTAGAAGAGCTGCTGGGCTTTTGCTCTTCAGTCTGATCTTGGTGGACTTCCATCTCTCTTTCAGTGCAGTTGCATATCTCCACCTCAGCAGCTGGACCTCGATGCCCCTCCATCTCTTTTCCCTCCTCTTTGGGTTCAGTGGTCTCTGTGAGGTCAAGTGAGGCCATTTTGGCACCCAGGGAGGAAGACAAGAGCTGTGGCGAAGATGATTGCATTGTTTGGACTATGGTGGCTGGCTCCTCCCTCACGGCCGTGCCATAACTGGGCGGAGGATTTGTCTTGTACTTGTCAGCCTCTGAGCTCGCTCTCTTCCGCAGGCCACGGTCGGGGGAGCTTGTGTGCCGTGGGTCGGCCACTTCCGAGGCAGTAGGCACGCCCAGGTGAGACTTGGCTGGCACTGGGATGGAGCTAGAAACATGGTGGCGGTCACTGTGGAGGAAGGAAAATACGAAAATCAGCAAACGTACACACATTTCTTCGATTTAGTCTAGGGATGTGAACACCACATTTTTTGAGACCGATAGGATACTCAAATCTTCAGTACTCACCGATACTGATACAAAGTGCCGATACCATTACCATTAGTACTTATGATACAAAAAACAATGACAGATATATATTTTTTAAAAGACCTATATATCCCAATTATACCAAATTTACTTTAAATTGCTTGAAATGAATGGCAATTATATGTTTTCACAAGTCTTTTTGCATAGAGCACACAATAACATTTATTTCAAAAAATAGATAAATAAATTGAAACAAATAATCCAGTGGCCAGAAAAAAGGTCCCAATTAAAATATGTGGTTGTACAACTTCAAATACAGTAAAGTGCAAATAATTCAATTCAATTCAATTCAATTATATCTGGTTTTGAAATCCATGCTTTTAATTTGGAATGCTTCTCTGTATTTCCGTTTCCTGTTTCACGTTCTCCGTTCATCATTCATCTCATAGCAGTGCAGTAGTCAATGACGATATACTATATAATATATAAAAATGTGTCTGCACTATAGATCTAATTAAGTTGTTGAGTACAACTGAAGACTTAGGTGCTCTCTTACCAGAGTCCCCTGTGGCGGTCAGTAAATGCAAAATAACCATTTCAGCCTTTAGTTCCTGTAGCGTTGTCCACATTAACTTGTACTTGTAACAAATTACGCTGACTGAAGTGGCCGTGAACGGCACCGTTCTATTTTTTAGCAACGCAGCTCTACGACGTTAACGAGGCAATTTAGCGCACGGCAAACAGACACGAGGCAATTAAACATGGCGAAGTTATGTGAGTCTTTACTTCCTGACCGAAAAACGGCCACAAGCGCAGGGGCCGATATCGGTATCGATACCTGGTATCGATACTTGCCCATCCCTAATTTAGTCCCATTTCAAGATGCTAAAAATCTGTCAGAGGAACAACAGCTGCACTCCCCTTTCAAACATTTATGAGTCTGCACTTTCACTGTCATCCACAAGTGCACAGCAGGCGATCACCCAAGTATGCCAGACATTTTCCGCTGTAACAGATAACAGACCCGCAACCTCGCCTGAGTAGTGAAGCCATAAATTCACTTAAATGGGGCCCTCCCTTTTCTGATAGGCATGACCATTTATAATACACCAGACTTCTTATTCGGACCATTCGGCTAGCTCTTAAGTGGGTTCAAAGGTGAAAAAGATTGTCTTTGTGATCTCAGAAGATTCATGTTCGCTACTGAATTGCCGCACTCTTTTCATTTGGTAACGTCCAACAGAAATTGCCGCCGAATATGGGAGCACATGTTGAGTAATGCATTGAATGTGTACGTGTTTGATGGATGATTTCACCATCAAACAAATGGCAGCCTATTTCAAAAGGGCCCCTGATATTGACCTTAAAACCCTGATGAAAAGACTGTGACATGCAGAACAATTGCGAAGAATAGAAGTAAAGCATGCCCACTTCTATAAGCAAATTATCATCAAATTGTCCATGAAGTAGTAAGGTTTACAGTCATAACATAATATAGCTGAAAATGTTTATATGCATTTACAGTATGAAAGTTGCAGTTAAAATTATACATCATTTTATGCAGTTAAAGTTGTATGTTGGCAACAGTGTTTGCTAAAATTGAAGATTTTACTATGTAATTTTTGAAACTCATAAAGAATTTTAAAATTAAAATAGGTACTGTACTGAAAAAAAAGTGTGACATTGATTTGTATTGGTCATTTTTCTGTCAGTACATGGCATAATTGCCATTGGTTATTTTTCTTTTCATATTAAGAGCTGAATAATTTTTAACATGGAGTAACTTGTGAAATTCTGCACATTTTAAAAACTGCAAAGCATAACTTGACCCCAGTCCCCACAAATATAAGCATTGTTATTTAATTTATTACTGCTAAATAGTGTTACAGTGACTCCTTTGCACAACATTGAATGCTTTTATTCAATACGGATGCACATTGTAAAATGACGTAACTTTACAGGAAATGAACCATAATCGTGTTTCTTTTCATATTAAGAGCTATCTAATTTTTAACATGAAGGAACTTGCAAACTTCTGCAGATTTTTAAAATGGTAAAATACAACTTAACACCAGTCCCCACAAATATATGCATTATTATTTAATTTATTACTACTAAATTGTGTTATAGTGCCTCCTTTTCAAGATGTTGATTGCTTTTATTTTGTTAAGTTCTCGGATGCGCATTGATATTAAGTGACGCCGCTTTACCGCAAACAACAGACGCTGGCGCTCTGCTGCAAGCGAGCCAAGGTCACTTACGAGCTATTTAGATCAAGTGGCTTGGACAGCGTCCATTCGGCTCTCATAGGAATTTGAGCGTGCCCATGGGCACCTTATGGAGGGCTGGAGCAACCTAGCTCGTTGCAAACGGCTAACCGAGTGTGTTCTTTCAAAGCAGAGAACCGGCAGTCGTGCTACACAGTCCAAATGGATCCACCACTCAAACATTCTGCCCCTTAAAACATTGTGTATTGTAGCTGCAGTGCAGTACAGTGCATTTCTATTGGGTCATTTTGACGTGGACGTTTTTGCTGCGTCGCAACTGGAATTCCCTTCAGTAGAGACTTTCCAAATAAGGGGCGGTCGTTAATCGAATATATATATATTTAAATAATGCATTGTAAACAACACTAGAAAAATATGGATCAACAAATGGATGAGTTTCATTTTGGTTCTTGCTCGTACGGTTTTGCTTACTAATAAAGAACAGCAACAAAAACAACTTCCTTTGCAGAAGTAAAAAATCTAAATCAAAGCACTGACAATAACAGATGTTGAAGGCCATCCCATACTCATACTTCTCTGGCTCTCAAAATCATAACCATGCACTATTTTTTAACCAAGTCCATCCATTGTTAAATTCAATGGAAAGGAATTAAGAGAAATGTCACAAAGTGTCACATATTGTTTCGGGAATTGAAAAATGTACTTCAGAGTCAGTCTGATAAAGAAATGGAAAGCTTGCGTTTTAAACTTGTTGCCATACCGAGCTGGGCAACTGAGTTTATTATATAAGATAGAATATACTGATTGATAACTCAACTTAATAATAATTTTAGTAACAATCTAATCAGTTCTTCCAAAATGGATGGATGGATGTGTAATGTGTTGGTCACCGGTACTCTCACTTCAGTTTTGGCAGCGCTTAAGTGCCCTGTTAAATTTACTTGACTGGAACTTCACTGCACAACCATTTCACTTCACAAGGGTACAGTTCGATTCGATTTTGAATTTTTCCGATTCCATTCACTTCAATTCAATCCAATATTGATTAATTATGGAACATCATTTCTTGTTAAATGTCAAAGATAAGATAAAAACTCCACAAACATTAAATTCCAAATTACATTTTTACAGAGGCAGTAACTGGTTAAATTATCTAGTTTGTTGATCAAAGTAAGATTTTTTATAATCACTTAAGTGTTACACAAACATTGAAAACAGTAAGGATGATATGAAAATATTTTCATAATTCAAATTCAATAATTGTAAATATTAATCACAAATATTCCAAATTGTCTTAAAATGCAATAAGTTAGGTAATTGTAAGAATGTAATGTACGAAAATACTTTTAAATTCATGTGAACAGTAAATTTCAAGAAAACAGTAAGATACAAAAGAAGGCTTGGCCTTTAAAATTCTATGCTCTTATGAATTCATAGGAAAGAGAGATTCATGGTTTTATGAATTGATATCAGACTCAATAAGGAAAATCGATTTCATATTGGTTATTCGATTTTTTTAAACAGACCTAGATTTAAGGCATTTGTTATCTTAAAATACAGTATATTCACAGAGTGGTCCAAATTTTGTTCCATATAAAATGCGCAGTTGTGCTTGGCTGCTAGGAGTGAATATTTGGAAATCAATGTTGTATGGTTTTACTTTGTGGTGTGGTTTAAAAAGTGGTAGAGGAAATGTATTTAGTTCATTTAACTTATTCATCTTTAGTGGCCTGGAAAAAATGCCCAAAGGCATTACTGTGATTGTTGTCAGGGTGAGAAGTCATACCTTTATAAAGTCTTTAATCCAAAGCTCCTGAGTGCACCTAAATGGTGGCATTTTTACACTAAAATTGGAGACAGTGCAACTAAAAATGTTATGTACTCGCGACAGTGCAAGTACATTTGCAGCTTTTCTTCTTTTTTTTTCTTTCTTTGTAACTGAGAGGAAAAAGTTCAAGATGGCAGTAGGAATTCTAAATTTTCAAGGCAAATTTGAGGGATTTGGGGCACAAAAACAATCGTGCCAAGAATGTCAAACGCCCAACTATCTTTTTAGTTTTATAGGGTTGTCCTAAAATATTATCCTTATTTCTGAGTTGTGTTAAGAGTGGATTTGTCCCAGTAATTGGGTTAAAAAAAAGGTGTGTTAACTTACATGTTTATATTTGATTTGAGAGGAGTTTTAGGGGTCACTTTTTTTGCGTAATCTAAGCATCTGCATTTGAACTTCAGCAATAAGCAGGCTATGTTGACAACATTCTTGGCAACTAAATGAGATGAGTAAGACTTGGTGGTGAGAAAAGATTGCGGCTGGAAAAACGGCATCCAATTTAGGTTATTATAGTTCATTAGGGAAGTTCTTGGCAAGCATCTTGAACCCGAATCAAACATACTAAAGTGCTTCAGGTTGCATTTTTATCAAGAGGCCGAAGTGGCTCAGAGTGTGAGAGAGAGAGAGAGAGAGAGAGAGAGCGAGAGAGAGAGAGAAAGTGTGAGAGAGAGTGAGTGTGTGTACGTGCGTGCGTGTGATTGTGTGAGTGAGTGTGCGAGAGGTGAGAGAGCGTGTGTGAGAGAGAGTGTGTGTGAGTGAGTAAGTGAGAGAGACAGACAGGCAGAGAGAGAGCGAGAGAGTGTGTGTGAGAGAGAGTGTGAGTGAGCGAGAGAGCAACAGACAGACAGAGAGTGAGAGAGAGAGAGAGCGTGAGTGAAAGAAAGACAGTGTGTTTGAGTGAGATTGTGAGTGAGTGACAGAGAGAGAGAGAGCAAGAGAGACAGACAGACAGAGAGAGCGAGAGAGAGTGTGAGTGAGAGATAGAGAGTGTGAGTGAGTGAGAGAGCGACAGACAGACAGAGTGAGAGAGAGAGAGAGTGTGAGTGAAAGAAAGACAGAGTGTGTGTGAGTGAGATTGTGAGTGAGTGAGAGACAGACAGACAGACAGAGAGAGCAAGAGAGAGAGAGAGAGAGAGAGAGAGAGAGAGAGAGAGAGAGAGATTTTAGTTTGCAACTGTACTGGACTGCATCCCATGTTAGTAGCTCCATCTACTTTGCTTGCACTTTTCAATACCTAAGGCCAGTGAAGCAGCAGCACAGTGTGAAGGCTTTTTAATGGCCAACATGTGTTTATTGAGTCTTGATTGAGCAGAAGACATGGGAATTAGTATAGCGTTTTGTTCCGGTTCTTGTTTACTCAGGCATGTAAACAACGGCACACACGCAGACCAAGCAGGATGCATGCTTTGATCTCATCTATCTTTGGGCCCTTCCACTTCCCATTAGCAGGTAATCAGAGGAAGGGCCGTTTGAAATCACCAACTTTTGATGGCTTCTCTTCTTTCAAAACAAAAGATTATTCAATTAATGTGTGTAATACATGTTTGACGTCCATGAGAGGGAAGCGGAGATGAAAGACAGCTTTGTGCTCAATAGGGCAGGGAAGTTGCCAACAACGGTTTCATTTAAGCATTAATGCCAAGCTAATAATGAAAAACGGCAACATCATGACATCTCATTTTGCCTTGAAACTGAATATAGAAACAACATGTTTGCAGTCAAGCACCACTGAGTCTTGATGACTGGTGAATTCACTATTAAGGGCACTAATGGAGTGATTGTGAACACAGCCCTGTCCATAGCCTCACCAAACTCCCACCACACCGAAGTTTTTGCTTTAGCCACCAATGAAGCTGAATTCCCCACTCCCATCGGATCCAACAGACCACCAGGTAATCAGCTGACACCTGAGTCCCTCTCCTCACTAAGTGTCCAAGATATGCGGCTGCAAATCCGATGATACTACCAAAATCGATCATCTACCTGCAGACTAGGGTTTCCTAGTGTCAAATGTACATAACATGTTAAAGTCCAAAGAGAAAACCTCACTGGGGTTTAGGTAGGGCTGGGCAATAAATCAAATTAATTCGATTAATCGTCATTTTGAAAATCCAATCGTTCAAAATTTGCTCAGTCGTGAAATTGAGTTTTGTCTTCTGAATTATTAATTCATTCACTACTAGCCCGGCAGTTTAAGTGGAATTTGACAGATTTTTTCAAGGCCCACAGAATATTCTGTTCTATTGCTATAAATACATGGAACTTAATAAAAGAAAGATTAAGAGTCTCTTCTTTCATCACAAAAAAAAGTATATTTCTGTCTCCATTATGCAGCAATTAGCATTAGAATATAGCTAAAGTTTCATCATTAGCCAAAAATCTGTTGAAAAAAACAGGCAAAAAGAGCTTGTTGCAACATGGCCCTGGTTGATCTCATACTCTGCTTCCACCTGCTGGCCGTTTTTTGTAATAACTACCATTGATTTAAGCAACCTCTTCATTTCAGAAACTGTATCAAAGCCTTCTGTATTCTCTTGCATAAAAAACAAAACAAAACATGAAAAATGTATAAACACGTTTTTGGGACCATGGTAACATTTAAAATAGAACGTTTTTATATGTTTTTGGGAGCAGATGAGTTAAAAGCTGATGTTCTTATGTTCTGTTTCAGTGAGTTGTAATTTCCTCGTGGCAGAATGCTGAACTAGTGGTTTACAACAATTAAAATCGTAATCGTCCTGAATGACGGGGAAAAAAAATCTATATTAAATTTTTGGGCAATATCGCCCAGCCCTAGGTTCAGATCAGGAGTGCATGTGGTTGAGGGTTAAGAGCCCAGTAAAATTAGCATTATTTCTTAAAAAACCTTTCCTTATATATGGTGTTGACTTTCTTTGTCTTACCATCGGACAAGCAAGCCGTGTTCCAGAAAGTTCTTCAGGTTGGGTAGTGTTTGCTGCAGGTCTGGGGTGGTCAATCCATGTTGATATCTCAGCTGTAAGAAATGAAAAATAAAATAAAATATTCAATACCATAAAATAACCACAAGCATGTCACTGTGTTCTCAAATAAACTCCCACCCAGAGAGAGGGCTTTATACATTCCTTCACCTTGACACAATTCTTCTCATAACAGCAGGCTATTACTTTTCTGGATACACAACGGACATCTTTAGCTGATAACAGCCATGTGAGGCAATGAGTAAGGTGTAGGGAGACACCAAGTAAGATGTGGGTGGCATGAAAAAACAAATGGTTAAAAAAAAAAAGTGAATCACAGTTCAAGAAGCACTGTCACATCAAACCAATCCTTGACCTGCAAAGTTTATTTGCTCGATATTACTGAGCAGGATAAGAGCATCATGACACACGTTCTGAATAAATCTCAGAGGCCCACATTTACAGGCCCACACACAAACACACACTGTCTATTCCAGCTGACATCTGTTCTTTCCACTCAGGTGCCATAGCAACACCTCTTCTCTTTACATCTACACTAAGACTGATTGATCCGATTTAATAGGCTGCTTACTCATGAGCGCATAGCTTAGTGGCAAGATTCAAACAAATCATCAGAGATATAAATAGATGCACAAATGTTTTTTTTCTTCTTCTGGGTGTTGGTTGACATAATGTCAGTAGGTATTATCCAGTATTAGGAATATAATGGTCAAACAATCCATTCAGAGATGTAGATAAAAATAGCCCTAAAAATATTCAAAAGGTCAAACTGTCAAATTGAATGACTGTCCTTAGGTTTTATGTCTCATCAAAGGTAAAAAAGGTTTTGAAATTATTGACCTTGGACAAGGGGTGATCAATTTTTGAGTCTAATACTTTACACTGAAATTGTACACACTAAAAACAGTTGGGTCAAAAATAACCCAACTATGGTAAAAAATGGACCGATCCTCTACTTGCGTCAATAAAATGGTCTTTTAGTGTAAAATAACTCATAAATATTGGTCACATTGTTTACTTGGGCTTTTTTTTTTTTTAATATCCACTACAAGTCTTAATGTATGTTGCATAAAAACTCTTGCCATCACAGCATCAGACTACATCAAAAGCAGCTCAGACAGTGAAATTTGTTTCAAAGCCCACTTGGTGAAGAAATAACCTAAACTCTACCAGAACACAGAGACCATTCATGTCTCAGACTAACCCGCAGGGCACAGTTTTGCCCACATGGCCACCTTGACAAAATTAGGTTTAAGCCACAGGACCAAGTTTATGATTTGAAACTGGAGTCTGGTCAAAATATGAAACGGGACAGTGACAAGCTGGCTCCAAACAAATATGAGCGCAGTAATGCAAGAACTAACCGATAAATAATATTCCTCAAGTTCCTTCACAGTGGACACATTCAAGGCAACAAATACAAATCTCCATCTGTATGAATTCACTGAATGTTTTTTATTGTTATTGTGATTTTTATTTTCCACACTTTTTTTTGCCGTGTAACTCCCACATAATACTTTCGATTTACACGGTTCAAACTTGCTTCAAAAATTCACGCCTCCCACGATATATATCGTCTGATTCCATATTACTTAGAGTATTCACACAATTTAACTTTAAATATCAACTTTTCCCCATTCATTTTCAATGGGACAGACATTGAAGTCCCACTTTCCACGCCCACTTCCATACATACAACTTCTCATCATTACCACCTGTCTTACACTGCTCAGTGTTGCAGTTGGTAAAGTGCATTGTCCAGCAATCAGGTGGTCGTGGGTTCAAATCCCACCTCCGACTGTACGTTGCAAATATTTCCATGACTGTTATGCTAAGTGATATACATGTAAACAAACTATTATATCAGGAAATGCATTATAATTATAATAATAATATGAATACGCCAGACAGCCATGACCTACAACAATTCACTTAGATCATTGCTTAGAGAAATTGCCAGGCTGACGGAAGCGAGGCTGCCAGTGTGCGCCTACGGCCCCTTCGACCACCACCAAAAATTTGCACCTTCCATACACTAGTATGAGCAGCAATGGTGTGTGTGAAGTGCCTTGCCCAAGGACACGACGACACATGACTTGGGGAGAGCGGGGATCGAACAGCCGATTTTCTGGTTAATGTACGACCGTCTCTACACCCTAAGCCATGGCCGCCACAATTTCTCAGAAACTGCACTTAGTCTAGTTTTTATTATTATTATTATTTAGACAGTTAGGTGTCAGCAGTGTCACCCGGCCACCATTGGACAAATGTTCAACACTTTCCCCAGCCACCAAGTTTTAAACATTTAATAGAATCAGTCATTTGAAAACAGGACGCTCGTCATGTTCATCCAAAAATTGGACACAGAATGTGTAGCATGTCCTCTGAGAAGGTATTAAGCAAAATCAGAAAAATCTATGCCTTAAAGTGTAGAGCGTAGCATATCCCACAAAATGCTGAGGATAATTCCACTTGAGCCCACAAGTCATTTCTAGTTTCCTTTTCATTCATTTTGCTAAAGAATGCTAGCGGAGTCCTTTTCATACACGTCCGTTTGTGCACACGAGTGTGCTTTCAAACTGCCCACAGGATTCTTTGTAATGGAGCTAACCAGATCGTGGTGAGAAATTCCCATGTCCCATTGAGCAAAGCTGTAAGGTGAGAGGTTGTAGTTGGAGAGAGGGTGGAGTTGGGGCTCCCACTGGCTCTTTTCACATGATGACATAGTGAAACAGATCCGTTCAGGTCTCCTCGTGGTTGATCACATCTTTGCGTCTCAACACCTTCCCTGTTTGGTTATTCAACGGATCTCTCTCAGGGCTTTGGCAATTCCAACATGTGTGGTAGGCAATCAGTTGCGATGACCGTGAGGGTTTGAATGAACAACGGGTCTACCACATTTGACTCATCCTGATTACAAAGACAAGTAACACAGTGCATAAAGCTCATTCCTACCAATCTGCTCACCAGATATAAACACTTCTCAGTTGAACAGAGCCGATAGTAAGAAATGACTTTACAGTACATGGCACCCGCCCAATCTGCCTAGAAGTTCTGTATCCTAAACAATAACAGCCTGGCTTCTGCCACGTAATACCATTTCCCTGAGTGTGTCACTATCAATCAGCCCCAATGTGAATGTGGGAGGGCTGAAAGGAAATTTGAGGTTAATTGCTGATGATGTGGAGAAGCAGAAGGGGCCCAGTAACAAAGCATACTCTTGCATCTTTTCACTCAAGATGGACCAAAGGGCAATTCTTGGGTGAACATTTCATATTGTATTTCACAAGCAAAGAGGTTAAAACATAAGGCACCAAATCAAACTTTGGAGTACACTTTGCGTGAATGACTTAGATTAAGTTGAAATATCCAAAAGTGTGTGACCAGTACGCCTTTGCCCAAAGGGGGATTTAATAGTGCATAGATTTTACAAACCCAAGGGAGGACAATCAAGAGCGCATTAGATCCAACAGCTTGTAGCAAAGCCAGGTGTTCCTTCAGCAACCACCCTTCTGGTCAAGGACCATGAACTTTACCCAGACACTACTCTTCATACAGACGTGATATGAGCTAGTGGAGACTATCGCCTGCAATATTTCAGCGCTGTTAACAGATTACATACCAGTGTATACAACCTAAGGAATGTGCATGTGTACTGTATACTAACATCTGTAACTTGTTGAATCTAAACTAATGGTAAAGATATTATTAACACACTTGCTCCCAAAAACTTATAAACACGTTCTATTTTAAATACTACCATGGTCCCAAAGACGTTGAAACTTAGCTATATTCTAATACGAATTACTGCAAAACGGAAACAGATACAAATATATGAAAGAAGAGACTCTAATCTTTCTTTTGGTAAGTTCCATGTTTTTATAGCAATAGAACAAAATATTCTGTGGGCCCTTAAAAATCAGTCAAAATCCAGTAAAACAGCCGAGAGTGAAGTGGGTTGCTTCAGTGACAATGGCAGGGAGTGAATGAGTTAATACATAGGCAAAATAACAGTTTAAACATATTCTCTAATACAGGGAGTCCTCGAGTTATACCTCCGAGTTACGTTCTTATGCTGGCGATGTAACCCGAATTTCGACTTAAATCGGATTCCACCATTCACATCAAAATATTTTGTACAGTAATTTAAAAAACTTTTTTCGGATTCATAACCAATATTTAGTTTTTCCGCACGGACATTCATTGCTGACGGACGGCAGAGCAGAGCTAATTCAAACTTAAACACAGAAATATGACTCGCCTGATAGTGAGCCGACCTGCTTGATAACGGCCGTTGCTGGAGGTAACAACCAATTTAAAATGTCATAATTACTGTGGGAAATTAACAAAAAAGAAGGTGTTACGGACTAGGCACGGGCGCCGTAAAGTCGAAACGACATCGGTCGCGTACAACTTTACTGTGGGTTTAGATTTGTGAATAATGATGAAACTTAGCTATATTCTAATGCTAATTGCTGCAAAACGGAAACAGATACAAATATTTTTTTTCCTGATGAAAAAGAGACTCTAATCTTTCTTTTGGTAGGTTCCATATTTTTTTAGCAATAGAACAAAATATTCTGTGGGACTTGCAAAATCAGTCAAAAGCCAGTAAAACCGCCGGGAGCGAAGGGGGTTGCTTCAGTGAAAATGGCTGGGAGTGAATGAGTTAAGCTGTAGTAGTACATGTATTCAGAATACCTTGTTCATTACTCATTTTTCACTCTAATTTAAAAAGTACCATGCTTTAAAGTGATCAATATTGGCCTTTCAATATTTAAAATTTGCAAAAGTTGTTTGCTTGGCACTTTAAAGTACTTACTTACACTCAGAGCACGTTTTGTTCATGATTAAACTCCAGCATCTATGATCACAAGGCAAAAATTTACATGTTGAGTTTTTCCCCCCCAGACGAGACTACCGGTGCCAAATGTCTCATTTCGGCAAGCTGGTGAAAAGTTTTTCTACGGTTACTTGTGTATTCATGCTTTTGTTTTAATCACACACATTTTGGTATATAGTTCGCCAAAACATACACAAACTCAGGATGTTTGGATCAGCATATTTTCATTCGACACTGAACTGCTAATTAGTAAACTGGGTCAACTCCATCAGTGATATAAACCACTCAGGGTGCAAAACATTGTTTATCTGCTCTGTAATCTTTCTCTGATTACGAAGCAAAACTCAAGTACTTTCATAACATTTTTAAAAAGAAAAAGAAAGGTTGCCTATTTGTACATTGTATATTTAAAATGTTTATACATAATGCAAACACTTTGACTCATTGATAATTATCTTGATAAAATAAAAATGACAACGCTAGAACTCACAAGTACTGTAATAATATCCAATAGTGTCCTTAAAATACTAACAAGTTCGGATAATTGCATATAGTGTAGTTGGGATGAATTTGACAGGTTCACAAGTAGACATGGAAAAAAAAAACAATGTTGTGGAATTTTGACCAACCACCTGACCAACCATTCCTCAGATGAATTTATTTTTAAATATCACCTCCAAGACTGATCTAGAAACGGGTAAACATTGTTTTCATGTGCTTCTTTGATTTTATGGTAAACATTATGTGTGTTGGTTAAATCAACGGAATTGTTTTGAACGGGGAAAAATAATGTCAAATATAATACCTAAATGACAATACGATACTATGCATACAATCAATGCAACAAATGTTACAAAAAGGCACAGCTGGGAATGAGAGAGAGGATCTTCGGGGGAAAAGAGGACTACATAAATAAATCCTTGATAATTTTCTCCTTCCTTTTTGTTTTTCGATGCTTGCATTCAAAGTTTTGTAGAGGTTGAGAAAAATATCATATGTCTATCAAATTATATAAATATCTAAGCATTACATAATGAGTTCATCTTTTTTGAACTTCATTTTTCTTACTAAACTCACATATTGGGCCATGGTCAACAAACAAAAACAAAAATTGCCTGAAAAAAAGAAATCTTTGAAAGTTGGACGCTAGGCAGCTGCTATCAAGGGACGTGTTCACTGAGGCGAGTTTCAATTACGCAAAAAGCGAGCGGCTGAACGGGCGAAGTCCTTGTGAGGCAACGCAGCTCGTTCATTTTGTTAGGAGATTTGACAGATGAATTGATGGAAGCAGAGTTCGAATCCTCGTTGGCAAAGCTTCACCAAAGGCAACAAAAATGAAGACAAAAATTGAAAAACAAACAAAGCAGTGGGTAGTGCACTACTGAGGCGATTATGTACGGAAGAGGATTAGGGCCAGTGAAGATTTAAAAAAAATAAAAATAAAAAGTTGGGAGGATTCTGACTTTATGTTCACATTAATCACAGAATTCTCACTTTGAAGTGAGAATTCTGACTTTATTCTCAGAATTCTGACTTTATTCTCAGAATTCTTAAAAGTGAGAATTCCCACTTTATTCTCAGAATGTTAACTTTAAAGTGAGAATTCTCACTTTATTCAAACTCTGAGATTAAAGTGGGAATTCTGCCAAACTTTTTTTCCCCTCTCTCTTCACTGGCCCTAATCCTCTGCCGTAATTATGTAAATGTATTTCAAATTATTTACTTTGGTGGTGTGATACATTTACAAAAGCACAACTTTTTTTTTTTGGCCTCCATCCATGCATACATGTTTTAAACCTTCTTCAACATGTGGAATGTAATAGTCATTGTACATCCGGCCTCCTTTAGAAATTTTCGACAAGCATTTAATCGAGCAATTTTTAAATATTCCTTCCTTACTCAAAATTGTTTGACTTCATTTAATAGTGGTCTGACTCTGTCCTTTAACACCCGTTGTTCTCCCCTTCTTTCTGGTAATGTAACACAGGTGTGGTGTATTCACTGAGCCTGTCTGAGTCAAATTCAAACCAGATTGTTCAGTCGCATATCTTGTCGTTACACTTGACAAAGTATCATATTGCTGCCAAATTTAGGCACCAGATTTCCATAATTATGGGAAAGCTTGTGTGAGATCAATAGCAAATTCAGTTAGGGAGATCTCCAATGACATCAGTCACTACCGTCAAGGCTGCAGTCCTAATGAGTTCTGTTCATGTTGTGATTGTTTGTTTGTTGTTTCCCCCCAAATGTAACCTTTTAGAAAAGTCTTAATCATTCAAGATTATTTTGACCTCAGGTTTATTACTCTCACCAAAGAGAGACGCTGATGCTGAGCTACTGCAGTCAAGTAACCCGAAACCAACATGGCCTATGTGAAGTCACAAAACTGAGGGCAACTTCCTGTTTGCAAAATTGGCATACCACACCATCATCAATCCTCCATGGCAGCCCTATAAACCCCGTCTCAATCAGGCACGGCTTTGAAAATATGCAAAGTAAGTGCTTTGTAGTATTCATTTCAAAGCACTATGCGCTAAAAAAAAGTCCATCGCTGTTCAAACACTGCAGGGAAATGAAGGATCAATGCAATGCTTTGTCATTGATGTTGGCATCTAGAAGAAAATAAAGCAATAACATTGCCTGCATGCTTATTGACAATGCTGGCAAATGGAGATGGGCATCATAATTGATTATTAGGAATTGTGATGATTGTGTAGAATCAAATATTAATAGTGTCTTGAGTGGATTACCATGCTGATTCAATTAGTTTGCGGTCTAAAGAACAACAACAACATGACATCAGCCATATGATGCTAAGCAACTTCCTTGCAGACCTCTGCTATGGTACAACTCCTCTGGGAAACATTACTCTGCTCAATACAAGTCACTGTCATTGAAAGAAGAGATCAAAACAGAGAGAAACTCTCATTCATTTTAAGATTACATTTAAATGCCAACATTTAGGTAATGTTTTGTTAGTGTTTTGTTTTCTCATAAATTGAATTTTTAAAAAAAAGTCAACTGTCCATTCCAGTTATATTAATGTTTTTCCTCTGGAAAAGCAACATTGTGGTATACTTACAAGGCCCAACTATTTTTATGCATGTGCAGTATTTCCATAAGGCCCCTATAAAAACAGTGTAGTATATAGGGAGGATGTATACATGGTTTGTGGGCAGGTGCCTATCCTGTCTTCATGCTGCTAACCATTTTGCTCTAAACTTCTTGTGAATGGACGTACTATTTTTGTTTCCACTATATTTTGGAGGTTCATGATTGACATTTACTGCATTAGCAAAGAATTGTATTTATAATAAAAATATATGGCTATTTACTAGGGATGTTTGATATCACTTTTTTTTTAGACCGATACCGATACTCAAATCTTTAGTACTCACCGATACCGAGCCCTAGTGCCGATACCGTTAGTACTTATGATACATAAAATTCCCCCCCCAAAAAAACAATGACAGATCATATTTAAAAAATGACATATATATCCCAACTATAGCACATTTCCTTAAAATTGCATGAAATTGGCAATTGGATATTTTTTCAATTTTCTCATAAAAGTCATTTTGCATAGAGCACACAATAAAATAAATATTTAAAAAAATCCATATATAAGATGAAAAAAATAATCCAGTGGCCAGAAAAAAAAGTCAAAATCAAAATATGTGGTTATACAACTTAGAATAGAATGAAGTGCAAATAATTCAATTCAATACAATAGTGCTTCAAGTAATTTAGTAATATCTACCATGTTAAGAATTCCTCAAGCTGTTTAGTGAATGATGTTTAATTATATCTTGTTTTGAAATCCATGCTTTCAATTTGGAAGGCTGCTCTGATTAGGAATTAGTATACATAAAACCCAAAGGGAAACAAAAAAACACATTACAAATAAAAATGTAGTGTGAATAAGAGCTATAATTAGCATCTGCGTTGCCTGTAAACGGCACCGTTCTATTTTTAGCACCGCAGCTCGACAACGTTAAGGCAATGAAGAACACTGCGAAGTTACGTGAGCTACAAACATACTGTATATGAACCACAGATATAGGTGCTATTACTCAAAACAAGAGTACTTACTTATTCTCAGTAACGCACACCGAAATGGCGCTGCCGGAAGTAACGGTATGAACAAGTGTTACCTCAAAAGGAGACACACAGGAAACGAACGAGACGGAACAGTTCCTGACCCAAAAAAAAAGGCCACACGAGCGGGGGCCGATACCAGTAACGATATCCGTCGCGAGTACCAATACCATGAAATGTGGCCTGGTATCGACCCGTAATCGCCCATCCCTACTATTTACAGTGTGTAAGAAGTATCTAACTGTTTGTGAATGTGTGTGTTCAACATGTGAGTCAATTGTGTTCTCAGTTTGTCACAAGATAAGTTTTACATCCGACACAATACTGTCCTGTAAACATCAGTTACTTCCAAAAGAATACCTACCAAACCACATTTTCTGACCGGCCCTCACACAGCCATTATGAAGTCAAAATAAAATATCCGATGCTTTAATTTTGATGCACACACATGACTGGTACATGCGAGTAAAGGCAACGATGCACATGTTGTGCAAGTGCAGGTTAGCCTATGACTGTCTTTGTAGTCTGAAATATGGTCTGGTCCCTCTACGACCTATTCGTATTTGACAAAATAAAAATGAAACAATGTTAACTGAAACTACACCAATAAGCTGAAATGTTGATCTTCACCCATATTCATTTTTGTTGTCAAACCCTTAATGTATGAATTCAGTCTGCATAAAAAAAAACAAAAAACAAATTGGCCTTAGTGTTCTAATACTTTTGGAGAAAAGTATGGCCAAATTCCCATGTGGACTATTAACTGCATTATTTGCTTGCAATCAGATAAGGAAAGGTCTTGTAATCTGTGATTAGACTTGGTGATCCAAGATCATAAAGTTCTCCGTCTCGGTTTGTCACGGGTCTCTTAATTTGTTTGCATTGGAAACAACGATGAGATTTTCTACTTTATTCCCAGCAGCAGCGTTTAACACGTATGTGTAATGTAAGAACCCTCAATGTTCTCAGAACACTGCAAAAACTCTATTAAGCAAGCAAAGTGACAGATTTTTTAAAGCAATTTATGAAAGCCACAGACTGATCAAAATGAAAAAAAAAAAAAACATATTTTAAAGATGATTGTGATTATATTTGCAAACTACATTCGAGGCAATGATGTTATAACAGAAATATAGAATCCATTTTGCCAAATGTTGTTTTCTACATCAGTCAGCCAACAAGATAATTAGCAGCTCTTTATAATCAGCCAAGAACTGACACAAAAAAACAACAACAATCACACAACTACACACCCTTGTACTTAGTGTAAATTGCCCTTTTTTATGGTGATGGCCATGCCAAGCAGTTAACCACAAAATGTGGAAATTCAATTACAAGAATTGAAGTGGAATTTCAATAAATCTTTGGAACTCTTTTATTACAGCTCACTGGTGGCTTCAATACATACGATATGAAACAGCCTCACCTTGAACCAAAAATCAGTGACTTATGAAATGGATCTTCTGTCACATGGCAAATGGGATCGAAATGACTAAATAGATAACTGCTTCACCTTCATTCAATAGGTCAGGCTTGGGCTGTTCGATTATTAAGAAAATATTCATCACAATTATATTGGTAGTAATTGAAATCACGATTAGGACGATTATTTATTTTTTGGGTACAAAACAAGAAAATGTTTAAACAAAAAATATTAAGACAAATAAAACTATTCATTTTCTGGAGATATTGCGTGTGAAGGCTGTGAAGCTGAATGAAAACTGTAGAATGATTTGGAATGATGTTGAATGGCATGGAATGCTGCAGAATAACCTGTAAAGAGCTGAACAGTTGAAAGTTAGAACTGTTACAATCGGTGAATAAATGAAGAAATTATAGCAGAAAAAAACAAAAAAGAGGTCAATATGAAAACTCAAGTACGGAATAGACTAATAATCATCCCTAAAGTGAAATGAAACCATTGAATGTTTTGAATGTCACTTTGAAATGATATAAATGGGAAATGATGCCATTAGAAATAAATCGGGGAAATTAGGGTACAAAATCAGGATATTTGGAATACAAAAAATGGAACCTAGAATGGCATGAACATTGGAATATGTTAAAATTGGAATGACACGAAACGGATGAATTATGTGGAAGTAGATAGACGCCAAAAAATAGGCGGAATAATAATGATAATAAGTTTTAAGTATAGGAATAACAGCCTTCACACAATTCTTTGAAACACATAATTATGCAAGTTCCTTTTGGATGAAACAAAATTGATTACATTTGTTATTTTAAAATAAAATAAAAAGGTTCAAATGTATACATTTAAACAACTCAACTCAAAATTAGTATTAATAATCTTTTTTTTTTTAACGATTATGCTGATTTTGTAAATGTGGAGTGTAATAATTTAAATTGTAATTGAATTTCGATTAATTGCACAGCCCTAAGTCAGGCACATGAGCAAACTTTTGTCAGAGACATAACTACTGTAGTTCTGCTGGGTGGCTAAATAAACATCATGCCAAAGATGTAAAACTGCCTAATCACACTGGGAAAAGCCCTACATGGTGCCTCGGTAAAAAGATGACTCAAGATGAAATTTCCGAAAACCAAAGTAAATAATTTTTTTCCTATACAGAGTATTTCCTCAGTGCACAGGCAGTCTGTATTTTGCCAGATTTAATTATTCCCGACCGACAAAGAGATGGCCAAGTTTCTCTTTCCACATCTCCTCAAAGCCTGAAACAAGGTCTTACAAATTATGTGTTATGTTTATCTGTTTCAGGCAACATGCATATAAACACTGAAAAGATTGGATTACTGCAGGCCCTTATCTGATACATGGTGTTTGGAGAGACTTAATTTGGGGTTCTGGTAAACAAAAAGTGCATTGCTGAATTTATTATGATGAGGTGAAAATAAATAAAAGGAATCGTAAACAAAACTAGAGTTTTTACATTCCCTTTTTCCACATGATGTTTCTTTGGAATGTACTGAAAAGTGAGTCATGAAACACAAGACTCAGCTGGACACAGAAGGGGAAACCTGGAATAGTTCAATAGTCTAGAAAAATCCTGCTAAGGCTGTCAAGCCCCACCTCAGAAGTAGTGAAAATGGTGATAAATGCTTCAGACATTCCAAGGTAGATTTCTCTTCCAGGAGCAATGCTTTAGGGATCAAATAGCACATTGTTGTGTTGTTTCCCACATACGTACACTACTAGAGGTCCTGGGAACAAATTCTAATCTTTTTTTGTACAGTTTCTTTACAGTTTATTGTGTATAACTGATTACTAAGGATAACTGCAAACACTACATCTGTCAGAGATCAAGTCAATAATTCTGTTTTGGAGAATAATCTAACACATTCACCTATTGTTTCCTTTGATAAAAACTACTGAGTATGCACCATTTCTAATTCACAGGCTAATCGCTTAACCTATTCACTCCCAGCCATTTTCACTGAAGCAACCCCCTTCGCTTCCGGCTGTTTAACTGGATTTTGACTGATTGAAGGCCCACAGAATATCCTTTTCTATTGCTATAAAAACATGGAACTGGAAGATTAGAGTCTCTTCTTTCATCAGGAAAAAAAGTATATTTTTATCTGTTTCTGTTTTGTAGAAATTAGCATTAGAATATATATATAGAATATAGTTTCATCATTATTCACAAATCTGTTTAAAACAGTAGGGGGAACAACTTGTTGCAACATGGCCCTGGTTGATCTCTTATACTCTGCTGCAACCTGCTGGCTGTTTTTGTAATAACTACCATTGCTTCAAGCATTCTCTTTAGTTCAGAGGCTGCAGCAAAGCCTTCTGTATGCGCTAGCATAAAAAAAAAAACATTAAAAAACATATAAATACGTCTTTGGCATGTTAATATTTAAAATAGAGCAAATGAGTTAGCTAAACACAGAAACACTAACTACAAAAAAATGTGTCTGATGTGTTTTGCATACTAATTTATCTAACCTCAGAACGTGAATGGGTGTTTTGTTCTTTGTTTTAACATCATGTCAAAAGCGTGTGATCTTCCTTTTCCATCCACGTCCATGATAAAAGCTCAATTTGCTCTTCATTTGACCCTTTCTAGCTGATGTCGCCACTGCTCATTAGTAAGTGAATAAGCAGTCGTATGCAAAGTGTGGTTCTGTGGCGGTTCTGTGGGGGTTGGGTTTTCGTCTGTTATGAGTGTTTTTATTGTTTTTGTCTGTGGTTGGTGTTTTTTGTCGTGTGTTCATGGGGTCTATTTCACAAAGCAGGTTTAGTGAGAACTCTGGGTCAAGAAACCCTGAAATGTGGGAAACAGCGTTTCAGAAAATGAGGTAATTGAAACCAGAGAAAAAGAGGTAAGTTTAGCCTGTTTCATAAAAAGAGGTAATTTAAGCTCTCGGTCAGTTACGGAGTAAGATGTTCAATGAACCAAACTTGGTCGGTAGCATGTTTTCCACAACAAACCTTGAGGTTTTCTCTGTCCCCGCCTCCTTCCAGCCACATTTTCTCATTCATAAAGTCCGCTGCGGCGAGTTTTTGCATAAATACGCCTATAGTCTAGAGCGTTAAGTCCACTTTTGTCACGAACATGGCATATCCTTTTGACAATGACCCTATTGATGAAGGTGCCTATTGCACAGGGAATTAAATATTTGTTGTGAGATTGTTATCAGACCGCGCATAGATATGCTGTCATTTCCGGACAGTTATCTTTTTGAGCGGTACCGTTTCACATCACAGTCCATCCCCTACATACACAACTTAATCCGTCCTTATATTTGCAACATTACCAACCGTAGTCATGCGCTCACATCACTGCATATATTGTGTGTTGCGCTCCGTTTTTGTCTTAGAACCATTTGAATAATGTTTTTATGTTTCATTTTAAGTCAAGTGCGCATCTCCCCCGCAGGATTGCACCCAAATGAAATGAATTAATGAGCTACCAATCAACAGGCTTCCCCTGTAATATTGTGATTGCAAAGGACTACATTTAAATTTACACATTGACCCGACACCCGAGCAGCAACGTTCTCGCACGCCGCCTTCCTCTATGGGGAGCTGCTGCGGTGTTGCACTTTTTTTCTCAAGACATGTTCAAATTCGCCATATGATCGCATTAAGATTTTCAGTTGACAGAGGTAAAAAAAAAAAAAGATAAAAATAAAAACGCGGAAGCAGAGGGTGGCGGCGAGCTGTGTGCTTCCCCGTTGCCATGGTGACTCGACAAATCGGGGCTCCAATGATGTGGACTTTTTAGTGTAGTGGCAACGCCAGGTGAAACAACTCTGCGTTGATATAACTACCTTAATTCAGCTGTCCTGGAACCGAAAACGCAGCGTTTCCTATCTCAGGGCATGTCAACTCGCTGCTCAGGGTTAGTCTCAGTGTTTGTTAAACATGCTTTATGAAATGGACTCCTGGTTTCTTCCCTTGTCTCGTTATGTCTAACCACGTCCACCTGTGTGTGTGTCTTCCCTTTCCCAGGTGTGTCTCATTAGTGTTGGTGTATTTAGTCTGTTGTGTTTGTCCATTTGGTGTGGGTGCATTGCCTATGTTGTGTGTGGAAGTTCATGTGTCAAGCCTTTGTCACAGCCAATTCGTCTTCATCACCGCCTAGTAGCCTAAGTCACTGCCAAGTAGCCTTCGTCACTGCCACGTCATCGCCACAGCTAACCAAGTCGTTCCGACACGGCAAACAAAGTCGTCCTCGTCACAGCTAACCAAGCCGACCTTGTCACAGCTAACCAAGCCGTCCTCGTCACAGCTAACCAAGCCGTCCTCGTCACAGCTAACCAAGCCGTCCTCGTCACAGCTAAAGCTAACCAAGTCGTCTTTGTCACAGCTAACCAAGCCGTCCGCGTCACAGCTAACCAAGCCGTCCTTGTCACAGTTAACCAAGCCGTCCTCGAAACAGCTAACCAAGTTGTCCTCGTCACAGCTAACCAAGTCCTCCTTGTCACAGCCAAGAAGACATAACCCCAGTCAAGTCACTCCACAGCAAGTCAAGCCAAGGCAAGGCAAATGAGGTCACGCTCGTTCCAGTCATGGCAACCAGTCTACTCAGGTCTTGTCCAGTCATGGCGAACAGTCCACTCATGTCCCATCTAGTCATGGCGACCAGTCCAGTCACGTCCCATCCAGTCATGATTGTCTGCTCACCTTTCTCCCTATGTTCCTCATATTGCACTTCATTGCTGTCTCACTGGCTTGCTTGCCCGCGTTTGGGTCCACCATCCCTCAACCACTCACACCCATCCTGACACTATATAAATGAAGTACCATTTACCATTCATTCTAAAGTTTGGAAATTCTCTGCTTTGTTGTGCAGATCATTCACTTCAGCTATTGGGTTACTCTTTTGTACTTATGAAAAGCAAATTTGACCAACAGTCACAGAAAAGTTCTACATTTGAAAACTCACAACATGCTATGTCAAAGAGCAGATACAAGATGATTAAATTACATGGCATCAAACCAGGGTGCAGGATTCAGGACCAGGTTATACTGTAGACATTTTCAGTTAAAATTTTTATTCTTAGTCACTTTTCAAGTAAAGGCAACCGTCTTTCCAAGTAACCTCACTGGGAAATATCTCGGGCCAATAACCTCTATTTCTGCGTGTTTCCACATTCACTAACATCTTATTAGGCTTCCCCATGAGTAATAGCCATTTTTATAGAGCCACAATTGCCACTCTTAATTGCAGATGGTGCTCTGATGTAGGCACCAGACCACCAGCATGGCATTCTGCCTGGATTTTATGGTGTAAAATTGCCCAAAGAACATGGAAGACTTTCCCCAGTAGACAGAAACAAAGATGAACCCTGTGCTGACCAGGTTAGCCAGCAACAGATTTGCTGTGTTTTAGTTCCCAATACTTAGTTTCCTGCACCTGAGGCCCACAAAATATGATATATCATGTTTAGTGACCGAGAACTGATTGAGCTCAGCCCATACTTCCGAAAAACCAGGATATTTTGTATCGCATCGTTGTCTTCTAAGCAGCCCCACATGGCTATTTCACAACAATATAGCCAACTATTACTTGGAACAGGGAATACTGAAAGTAACCATAAGAAGTAAGCCAACAAGGATTTGGTTGATGTTTCAGTTTTCTACTGGATTAAGCCATAACTTGACAAGTAGGTATGTAGAAAGGGTCTTGGTTCACCATACTAAATTGTGGCAAGATATTGCATTCTCAGTAAATGAATAAATACATACATAAAAAGTCATGCTCTGTAAGAAAAAAAATAAAATAATAATAATAATATATATATATATATATATATATCTCCAGCATTTGATGTGCCACACACATACACACAGCATATTTTACAGTTATGATTAAAAATAGGATTGAAGTGGCAAGATTTCAGTCCAAATAGTCCTTATAGCCTAACCTATTTTCAAATACAAATTAACAGAAATTGGCAATATGGCAGGATGTTAATATCTAGTATCCAGGAAAAAGAGCAAAGTACTTCTTTATTAAAAAGTGATACCAATGATTGAAAATAGTGCTGTCACTATCGAATATTTTTAGAATCGATGTATCGACTAATCAGATTCATTTTAATTTTGCATTAAAGTGTATTACATTTTTTCCCCCCATGATTACAGTCTATCAACCAGTGATTGGTGGTTATTTCGTACTTCGTATTTGTACAGTGATTAAAAAAAAAAAAGGGGGATTGATGTTGTACTATGTTACCGGTTTGGTTATTGTTTTCCAAAGTAAAAACAGATGTTTGCAAATGTCTTATTTTGCTTAAACACAGAAGATAACCAGTCTTCTTTCATGAAGGACTACAGAAATCAGTGAACAATTGCTGTTGATATGCTGAAATCAGAGGATTTGGACGATTACGTGATTATTAAAATAGCTGTCGATTAATTTAATAATTGATTACTTAATTGATTAATATTGACAGCTCTAATTAGAAATGGCTACAGTCACACAACTGAAGTTAACCATCTAATTTTGATGTTGAAATTTATCTTTACTTCAGATTTGCAGACAGAAATTTAACGACTGGATTTTAAGGCTTTTGGCACATTCTTTTGTACAACACAATCTTACTTTGAACTCTCAACACTATACCTTTCCTTGGCCTATAATAGAGGAAATTATTTAAATATTCTCAGTGGAAAAATAATAACTATTATTATCAGCCCTAGTAATGAGAGCTTCTAACTAATGAAACCGAGAGATGTGTCACAAAAATGAATCTCTCTCTGCCTTGCAATGGCCACTAATTCATTGACTGTCACATGTCTACTACTTCTATGATCGACTGTCATAATCATATGCAACTGGATTAGATGGATTATAGATGTGCCACTGTTAAATTGCTTAGTAACAAACCTGGTAAGTCATTTTTTAAACATTGAAGCATTGCATTGAATGCACTGTTTAGCTTGTAAGCCATTCAAATACCATTTTAGGGAACAATATGGATGAGCTTCTCTTGGCAAGGTAATTGAGTGTAGCTTCAAAGTATACAGTCAGCCGATGGCAAATCCAGGTCCAGAAAGTAAAAACCCTGCCACAGTTTGACTTTAGCCCCTCGCGCTAGCTAGCTAGCTCCCTAGCAGGTAAACAAGCACCTGGGGAGCTAGCTAGGAAACTAGCTAGCTAGCACCTGAGGCTAAAGCCAAACTGTGGCAGGGTTTTTACTTTCTGGACCTGGATTTGCCACCTCTGACAGTCGGTCAGTAATCCTTAAAATAAAAAGCATATATTATTCATAAATTCGGAGTTAACAGCCTATATGCAGTATAGACTTCATTTCTCTAACTATAACAAGATGTTGAAAAGAAAGACAAAAAAAATCCAAGACCATTTGCTCATCCTCTAATTGTAGATACAGTCAAATACAGTCATTTGTAAATGTGCACCCAAAGTTAACTTGTTACCATTGGGCCACGTACCACTCCATGATTGATTCAAAGTTACAATTGAACCTCCAGTACACGCCTTATGGACCCTTTAACAATCAAGCAAGAAGATCTAGCGAGAAGAAATATGCAAGTTAGAACTTTTCATTACGGCTCTGACACGCCACAGGAAAATGGCTCCAACTTTACACTATTTGCAAGTGTCACCTGCTATACAGTGGTAATTGCACATAAATGTAGAAAATCAGAACCTAAAGATATAAGGTGCCTTCATCTACTCTTGAAAATCTGGTGCCCAGTCATCTTCTAAAAGCATAATTCCCACCTTTAAACTTGAATAGCGGCGAGCTGTCATCCTTTTTTTTTTTTTTCCGTTATCAAAGGCATACACCATGATGGTATGATCTCAGACAAGTCGACTTCATGAATCTTCCATGGGGTGCCATCAGATGTTAACTCTTGCTGAAAGTTTAATTTAACCACTGATAAAAGACACATGTTACTGCCTTGAAAATTAAATCTTAAGCGACGAAATTAGTTGCGATAAATCAAGAGTCAAATGTTTTCATTTGATAAACAACAACATTAATAAAGCAAAACTAACACACAATCACGTAAATGATGGTTCAAAGGAATCTTGTAGCAAATGAGATCCAGACAGACGGACTTACAGACTCAGCAGATCGTTTTCACCTCTCGCCATAAAACCAATGCAAGATTCAAACTTGGGTCATTCTAAAACAGATGTCGAGCGTCATGTGTTACACAGGTGGATCCACATGTGGAGCTCATGATAACTTGTGTGGAACAACAATAACATATCTTGTTAATACCATTTGTTGTTGTGTAAAGTATAAACAACAGGAGTATGTTAACCCAAAACAGCTCAAAATAGCTCAAAATAGCTCCTTACACAGCAAAAGAATGCCACAACAACTGTCTAAATGTTCTTCAGAAGTGAAACGTTTTGTATGAACTGCTAATGCACATTACGTGTACATCAATAGGAACAGATTGGTCAAGAGTTCAACTCTCCACTAAAGTTGTTCGTTTTTTTTGGGTGGTGATGGGAAAAGTAGAGAAGCATATCTTAACTATAATTTTGGGACTCGGTAGATTATTCTTCTCCAGACTTCTATTGAGGTGGATTACAACATATTGTGGTACATAGCGCTACCTACTGTGAAGGAGGGACATAACAATTAGTAGGCGTCTGATACATGCGGTGCCACGTGATATGGCAATCATTTGGCACCTGCGGGGTCCAGTTTTATTTGAGCGGGGGCACGTGCCACCCCGACCTCCCCCTTTGGCTCCTCCAGTGCTTGTACAATAGTAAATTTCAGGTCTTTACAGCTACAAAGCTATTATTCAACATTATCATTTAAAAAAATGTAAAATGCATGTAAAAAAACAACAACATATGGTTTAAGTAAATTTAGATAAGGATTTAAAAAAACAAAACGTTTGAATTACTGCTACTTAACTCTTTTACTGTTGAACTTTGATTTTAATACGAATACATTATGAAAGGTACTGTGAAATCCCACCTTTGTCTGTCAATCGATCAAATGATTACATAAACTGAATACGTAGATTTTGTTTATCTTAAACTACATCCTCAGTACAATAAATACATTTCTCCCCCTAAAATGTTGTCGTCAACGTTTTATCGTGTGATTTGCATTCATCGCGCTGGACGTGTGTTGATGTTTCACCTGAGCAATGTTCTTGTTGAGCAAGTAGACGCCATATTCAAAATGAAACCGCTCTCCTCGGGGATACAAAGGGAATCTGTGAATGACAGGAGAAAGAAAAATAAATCAACAAGACTTCAGCAACTTTTCAGCATTTTTTTTTTTCAATTGTCTGCAAGACAAGCTGACACCTTCAGACAAATACTTGCGAGCCAACTAAGCATTGGCTTTTGCTACTACAAAATACTGTATAACTCTTTGACATTTTACAATGCAAGCCAATTTCAGTGCATTACAGGATTGTTGCCTGTTTGTATTGCTTGCTAATTTTTATTATTATCAAAAAGAATGTTGATCTTTGCAAATAATTCATGTTGAAAGTTTCAGTTCATGTAGCCAGCAGCGTTTATGATAGAGAACCTTTGCAGATGTTTGAAGAAGCTGGCTCTGCAACTATGAGACCTCCACATTAACACTACCCCAATATCCTGTTAAACTGTAAAATCAAACTGAAGGTGGAAGAGTCCAAACAACCTGATCATTCAGACCATTTCCAACAAATAGAAGCTTTCCTATCCATACAGTGTGGAAATCCCATTGGTGCCAGCCAGATGTACAACGTTGAACCTGAACAATATGCTGACATTCATAGTTGGAAAATTTTCGTTGTTACCAGGATTTTGTCATCCTTTTCTGTTATTAACTGCATATATCTGATTATAATGGGTCAGATAATGCTGACACAAGCACATGCATGTTTGCACCAAAACACTTTTGAAGACTTTGAATTATCTCCACAAGGCATACATTTGTTCTATCTAAACTCTGAGACCAAATGTTTCACCTTAACCTTGGCAGTAACCCAAATCTAATCAAACCCATAACCTTTCAAACCCCATAAGAACTGTACTTTCACCTTTGTAGCAATGAAAGAATAATGCTTGCACTCAGGGGTTCTTAATCTGGGCTCGATCAAACCCTAGGCGTTCGGTGAGTCAGTCTCAGGGGTTCGGTGAAGGTTGATTGGTGATGACACGCCACGCTTGGCCATCCTTAGCTGCAGGTGATCACGTGACATGGCTTGGCCTCTCTTTGGTGCGCTCAGTAGTCGACCTGTGACTTTTGTTATAGTATGTTGTGTGATTTCTTGACCGTTTTAATCCCTTCATACTAACTATGTCGAGCAAAAGCAGAAAGCGATCGGATGAATATGTGCAATGTGAATTCACATGTACAACGGATTGATTGGTATGGTGTTCCACAGGGTTCAATTCTGGCGCCTCTGCTGTTTTCATTGTACCTGTTGGCCCTGGGTTCGACCTTAAGAAAACAGCGGTGGTTGTTTTAAAGTGCTCTATAAATATAGAGTTGAGTTGAGTGATGAGAGTCAGCGTCCTGACTGCTGATTTGCAATAAGTTCAGCAATTCGAGTCTTACAAAATTACCTATCTAGCAAAACTGAAAGAACACTTCCTTAAGGGTTATTACACCATTGTATAGAAGCTCTTTAACACCAAAAACCTTTCCTGATAAAATATTATTATTGGTGGGGGGCTGGGCTGGCTGTGTTTGCCCTGTGCCCCAAAAGACTAGCTATGGCCCTGGGAACAGCCTTTATTCGATAAGTGGTCCGTGCGTTCATGAGTTTGAGGGACCCGGCACATGCTCCTTTGCTCCACGCGGCTGTGAAAGTCCGTTAGCCCGTCTGCTCAGCTGCTTCTCCCGATTCGCAACACAAAAGCCGGAATTAATTATTAGAGCTATCAAAATTAATTGATTATCAAATTAATCTACTTTTTTAATAATTGAGTAATTGTTTAGAGTCATTGTTTAAAATTAAATTGTCCAAATTGTGCAATTTCAGTCTCTCAACAGTAAGTCTTCTCAGATTTCTGTAGTCCTTCGTCAGAGTAGACTGAATAGATTTTATATGTAATAAAAAACATATATTTTTACTATGGAAAACAATGACCTAACCAGTGACTGAATTAGTTTCAAAAAGGTTGATGAGTGCAAGATCAATTAATCTCATTGTTATTGCTGAATGATGTTTGGTTGTTTTTTATTACTAAAAAACACTAAAGGAACAATAATAATTGGTTAAACCGTAATGGGGGAGGGGGGTGGTGCTTTTGTAATACACTTTAATGCAAAATAAATTTGCATCCCTTTATTCGATTAATTGATGGAATCTATAGAATAATCGATTCTAAAAATAATCTATAGTGACAGCCCTATTAATTATGAGAGGGAGTAGTGTGGCGGTGATGTGGCTAACAGTCATTGTTGCCTGACCATTTTTCAATCACAAGGTACATTTTTGTGTGAAATCATGAAGCCCTGCAAGATGCAACAGTTTGACACAAAGGCGTTATTCACACGTTAGCAGACGTGTGAGTGAGCATGTGTGATGTGTGTCTATATTGTATGTCTCCATATAAGCGGGCACTGTAAGCTTCGTTTTCTGTGTTTGTGTCTTCCCCCCAGGCTTCAGGTCCTTTGTTAATCCTGTGTGAGAGCAAACTGAGGCTCTTTACCCCTTTTACTATAACCTGCGGCAGGAGGATTGTATAGAAGAAAATAAGTAGGACTTCACTGGACTCTTCTGTCTGCCATGAGATCGCGCTAATGGCAGTTTAAAGTTGCATACCTAGCAAAGATTCAGATGTTCCTGCCGCCTGATAACTCTTGACATAACTTTTCAGGGATTGCCACTTAAGTTTGTCAGACAGTTTCAAGGCCTGCCTGGACACTTCAGGCTACATTTACAGTATAATGTAAAAGCCAAAAGGTTATAGAGCAGAGCTCTATATTAGTGTTAGCTAACAGTGTTATCAACAGCCCTGTGCACAAATAGGTGGTCAGTTGAACATTTGTTCGAGTGGGCGTGGCAAATTAAAAATCGAATCATAATTTGTCGACTCGGATCAAATGGTGTGATGTCATTGGAAGCTGTGTTTTTTTTTTTTACATGCAAGTACACTTTTGACAGTTAGCTATGGACTTAAACCAATATTTTACTTTGAAAAGTGTTCGGATTCTCTCTGTTTACGACGGACTCTTGACGCAAGTCAAGATGCTAATTATCTCAGTCGCGTAGTGCTGATGCTAATCGACAAGTTAGCAAAATGAGTAAGAAACAGACATATTTGGAAAGTTTCTTCTCAACGGCAAAGAGGCCCAGTGAAGAGACAACACAGGAGCCTATGACCAAGAAGAAAAAGAAAGACGCATGGACTTAAAAGCTATAAGTGATTCCCACGCATGATGGCCCGCTCTGCGGCGAGCGACTCTTAATTTAGCGTTACAGTGAATGAGTTACTCATGGACTTTAGATTTGTTCTGTGGTGCCTTATGTTGGCGCATTTAAGGAGGGTGCTGCTAATATAGTTACATAAAAATGTGGCTTCACATTTATTGTTATATCTACAAAGTACTCCAGTTTTTGTGTTACTCGTATCATTCATAAGCATTACCATAGTGAACTCACCATATTAAAGCGTTTTTGTTACCCTTGTTATGGTGTTTGTGCTGTGAGTACAGGTAGATAAAAATACAGTGGATTTGCATTTGTTGTTGTAGCCTTTTATTAATCAGCCGCCAAACAGCCGACCAACCTCCCCCACAACTGGGTTGATGGTTCACGAAGGTTTTTTGAACCAGTCCGTGGTGGGAAAAAGGCTGGGGACCACTGCACTAAATGTTAGCGTAGCTCTTGCGCGGCGCTAACTGGTATAAATGGAGCAATTAGGGAGCGTGTAATCCACTAAGCACGCGCAGATGGGGAAATTCAGTCAACCGAATTGCGCCGGGAGTTTTTGTGCGTTCGTAAATTAGGTCATTTGCATGCGGGGGGGGGGGGGGTGTTTGGCTTTCTAAGTAGAGGAGTTAATACACCTTGCACAATTTCTGACAACAAGAACGCCACTGCCACCTACTGTAGTGCCAGAGTCCCACAGTAAAGGATGGCGGTGAGCAATCGATCATTTGCATGAGGCACAACCACTACTAGTAAGTAAATAATTTGAACCAGAGTGACACAAGGGGATGTTAACTGTGTTACAATTCTTATTCCTTTGTGTATTTTGGAAATATTAGAATAATGTAAAAGTAAAATAACAACACTTGGAAACTGTCATAAATGAAAAAAGCATAATCTCCCAGTTCAATAAAACTAACATGTTGATACTATGAAAGCTGTGAAATTAAAAGATGTTTCAGTTTTAACTCAGCCATACATTTAGCCAGGACCCCGTGCAGAAGGTCATGTCTCAGCAATAGGAAATAGCTAACAGAGAGAGAAAAACACTACACAACAGGCATTCTTAACTCATTTGCTCCCAAAAACGTATAAATATGTTATATTTTAAATATTACCATGCTCCCAAAGACATATTTATAAGTTTCTTATGTTTTTTATGCTAGAGCATACAGAAGGCTTTGATGCAGCTTCTGAACTGAAGAAAATGCTTGAAGCAATTGTAGTTATTACAAACACGGCCAGTAGGTGGTAGCAGAGTATAAGAGATCAACTAGAGCCATGTTGCAAAAAGGCGTTTTTCCCCAGTGTGTAAACAGATTTGTGAATAATGATGAAACTTAGCTATATTCTAATGCTAATTGCTGCAAAGCGGAAACCGATACAAATATACTTTTTTTCCTGATGAAAGAAGAGACTCTAATATTTCTTTTGGTATGTTCCATGTTTTTATATTATCTGTGGGCCTTGCAAAATCTGTCAAAATCCAGTAAAACAGCCAGAAGCGAATGGGGTTGCTTCAGTGAAAATGGCTGCGAGTGAATGAGTTAATATCACTACCCCACCAAGAGATAGGTTATGCTTTCAGCTGAGGATGCATGAAAGGAAAACAAACTTCCAAGACACGTAGAAAATACATGATCACACAACGGCTCTGTCATAGCTAGGTGATTAATGACTGCTGTCCACTGTGTCTAAAATCACACTAGAAAGACTCCGGTTCACCAGACACCAGGAATTCCACCCTGGGACAGTCAACTATAATATTACACACCAGTGGGGAGTGAGGAAGGAAGTGCGAGGGTGAAGACACAGTGGAAGCACTAGCATAGACGTATGCAACTTGGATGGAAGCACACAATTGTGATGATCAGGACCAACAGATATCTACCAAGAAACATGAGTGAAAAAGTGCAAAGCTATGTAACAATCAGAATCACTGAACGCAAACCGTACAGTTGTTACTACAATTGGAACATGCATGGGAGAAATGAAAGGGAAAGCACAGAGCGGAAATGGAAGACCTTTAATCACTTGGCCAGTGGCAGCTGCGTACACTGAAGCTGTCCTCTACATTAAACACTGTTAAATTAATTACATTTCTGGAGGAATATTCTGGGGGGCGAACAGTGTAATGCTTATCCGAAGGATTGAGTGTAAAATAAACATAAAACACTGAAAATGATGTTGCTCTAATGTGCACTTGCAGCTGGTATGCCTGTTTTATTGTTATTTTTAGATGTGGATGAGCTCAACATGTCCACCTGAATATGACGTATAATCAGCACACCGACTCAATCAAGCTACCTAAAAGACTGTATTCAAATTCCGCATACAACGGGAAAGGACCAATAAAAACAAATTTCAAGTAAAAAGTCAAGCTGCACTGTTTTGCCTCTTCTAAAATACCGGTGACAAACCCACTTCTAATCAAGCCTTCAAAGCTATCTCACCAGACATTTATGTACACAGATATATATCGTTACTGTCCTGTGAAAAAAACTTATGCCCTTTTATTTATTGATTTATTAAATTTTTGGGATGTCTGCATTCAGTTTCATCCATAAATGTAAAGAAAATGATAAAAATGGACATAAGTGTGTTCCCTCGTTTCTCGTGGGTTCATCTTTCGCGGCCTCGCTGATTTTTTTCAGCATGCTTTTTTTTTTTTTTTTTACAGCTTGCTTTTTTTTTGGTGTGTTTTTTTTACAGTGTGTGCACACTGCCGTCTGTCGCCGTTGTCAGACGGCTCAGCGCGCCGCCTGCCACCCTCCCCATGGTTCACGCAGACCCGCGCCGGCCACAACGCTCGAGTTTCGGGGGCACCGCCACGATGCAGTCCCACGGGTCAAAATGGGTTTACGTGTCCTGCCTCAAATCTTCATCATTAAATTTAAGATTGTCTGTCCCAAACCATGCAGTCGTGCCCGTTGACGGCTAAGCGCGTCATGCGTCCACCACCCACTCCATGGTTCACGCAAGCCCGCCGGCCAAAAGCACTCGAGTGGAGTTTCAAGGGCACCGCGGCATTGAAAAATGGGTTTACGTGTCCTGCCTCATATCTTTATCATTAAAATTAAGAGATAAAGGGCCAACAAACGACCCATTTTTACCCGGGATGGGAACCACCTACTCAACTTGAACTTTGTGAAGGCATTCTATGTACATTTGAAAATCTCTCTTTTAAATATCATTTGTAATGTATTTTCTAAATACATTTCAAAAGATGTCAAGCTTTGGGGGGGGACACCATGTATTTTGTCTTGTACCATTTTGAAGCAGGAAGTGTATTTTGTCATTTTACAAGAATTATCAACCCAGAAAGAGAAGGGCCAAATTCATATCAGCACATTGTGCCATTATGCAGCTTTGATAAATAGTATGTAATATTGCAGTTATAGTTGTGTGGGTGCAAACCACCAGAATTTTTCATCTCTATTTCCCCTGTGTTAGGAGAAAGGCTGTAAAGAAGGAGATAACTATGCGGGTGGGTGGTCAAACTTGGCTTCACTTAGGTTGCTGAAAATACTGTGGGAAGACTGGTTCCTGGCTGACCGGCTATCGTGTATACAAAGACTGAGCTCGCCACATGTCAGCTTGCCTGCTTAAGAATTCCCAATTACTATTTTCAACACTATAAAACTACAATTGCGACGTAAAATGAGACCAAGCCAGTGTATACATACTCTAGTTTTAATCGGCGCATGCTTTTGAGATTTCAGGTGTTTTAAATGTGTAATTTTATACAAGACAGAGGTCATCATCTAAGCCTGCTTATGGCAGTGGTTAGTATATAAATCACAGTGAGCTGCAATTTTCAATATCTGAGAAATGATTACAGTAACCATCTGTCAGTGAAAGCTCTTTTAATGGCCGTTGCTGCACTTGAGACTCCAGTATAACGGTTTTGCCATCTTGATCTTTACTGTTTAAAGTGTCTCCTGAGTGTGGTTGCTGCTTGCTCTGTCATACTAAGTTTTCATCACAGTTCTTGAGAATATCCAGGGGTATCCTGATCCCAGCTTCTACAACAGTGTTCAAACTTGCTCTATTCCTTTGGTTGTTTACTTTTATATTTTACATACAAATATAAAAAATAAATCTCTTACAAAGGACATGCGCTTTTTTCCCCACAATTTAAAACAGTTCCCAGACATCTTGACTAGTTCCCTCCGAGCCATTATCACTGAAGCAACCTTCGCTCCCGGCTGTTTTACTGGATTTTGACTGATTTTGCAAGGTCCACAGAATATTGTGTTGTATTGCTCTAAAAACACAGAACCTACCAAAAGAAAGATTAGAGTCTATTCTTTCATCAGGGAAAAAACATTTGTTGTATTGGTTTCCATTTTGCAGCAATTAGCATTAGAATATAGCTAAGTTTCATCATTATTCACAAACCTGTTGAAAACACTGGGAAAAAGAGCTTGTTGCAACATAGCTCTGGTTGATATATTATACTCTGCTGCCACCTGCTGTCCGTCTTTTGTAATAAGTACCATTGCTTTAAGCCGCCTCTTCATGTCAGGAGCTGTATCAAAGCCTTCTGTATGCGCTAGCATAAAAAACTTTTTTTTAATGTATAAATACGTTTTGGGGAGTGCAGGACAAAGTACAAAAAAACATATTTATATGTTTTTGCGTTTGAATGAGTTAAAAATTATTTACACCCACTTTATTTGCTTTATATAAAATGACTCCGTTTTGGGGTTGTGGTTCTGTCTCATGCAGTTCACCCGCTGTGCTACTGGGCCAATTGACTTTCATTACCATGATGACTTTCATAACACATGACTAGTGTTGGAGCAAAACTGTTGCGACTAGGCGAGTGGTGCATGTTCTCAAACAGCCCAGAGTCTGAAGACAAAGATGAGTAGGAAAAGAGCACAACAGACAGGCCTTTTCAATTGTTAAAGCAGCACTTCAACACCAATAATGTAATGTAATGAAAAGGAATTTACAGTACTATCAAGCGATAATTATTATTTTTTTTAATTAATCACTCACGTTTCCATAATTAATCACGATTAATCAAATTTTTCTACTTCTATTATTTTCTACCAAGCTTGTAACAGTAGTAAAATATTGGAAATAATGTAAATTCATCATTTTGAATGTGCTTCCCCCTTCTCCTACTGTGCAAATGGTGCCTCTAAGAGACATGAAACTGTTGAAGCCCTGGAACAATCACTGCTTTTCTTTGAGCTCACAAATTCTGTTCGTTGGCCTCCTACCCCTATTATTCATTCATACAATAAACTTGACTGAGCCTACCTCAACAGTGTGGATTTTGGTTTCATCAAAGTGGTAATAAGCGCATTCATACAATTTCACTTTACATTAAATATATTTTTCTATATTTATTTAATTTTAAATGATTACCTTTATACTTGAGGCTAGATCTAAGCGCTGTCTGCGCTTGCTATTGAAATGGCTGGCCACTGTTCTCAAACACCGGACATCTGGATTGCATCTTTCCAGATCACCCCCAAGCTTTATCTGGGCTCTACACTTGAATGAAAATGTGGGCGCAACATGTCGTTAGGGTCCACTAACTTCAGAAGATCAGTCCGAGTGCCAGAGAGTCAATTTTCACATCTCTTTTTCATACAATGAAAGAGTATTTCAAACAGTGGCCTGCTTCAAAATACCAGAGGACAATAGAATTGGGTTCAAGCCTTGCCTTGACTAACAAAGTCTTGACAAAGACATGATTGTATTTGAAGGCAGTGTCAATTTATTCTCAAAAAGGGAATAAACTAATTACTTTCACCAGTACTTTAACTTTAACCCAACAACTCTTTTGAAGAGAGCATTTGAAGTAGGCTATGTTAATGTTTACCACAGCCAAACTGAAAACGAATCCATGGCCCCAAACTCCTTTTGTCTGTCAAGAATCAGTATTTCCCAGTGATAAGCAAGGAAGAAAGGGGGACAAGGAAAATGGCGCTGACTTGTCTCTCTCAAACTGGACATGAGCAGGTGAAAGGCGGAGACAATTTAACACTGTGGAGGTGATCTATAACTCTAGGCGATCAACTGTGAATTAACACCTTCTCTACACACTATTTAACTCTGGAAAAAAAACTCACAAATTTGCCACTTTGTAAACTCGCAAATTTGTGAGTTCATAAAGTAGCAAATTTAAGTGGCAAATTTGCGAGACAAAAAACTCAGAAACTTACAAGAATTACGAGAATTACACGTAGCATAGCTATAGTCTAATGTGAGGATTCGTTGGTGGTTATTGGAACACTGATTATGAAATGAAAAAGCAGGATGGAGACTGATTCATTCTTAATTTAAACTTTACTTGTCATACGCGGCAGCTAGAGCGACAACACTTCCTGACATCCTATCAGCTGACTAACACTAACCAATCAGAAGCTAGCATACTTTAGGTAAATGCTAGTGAATGACGGAGAGCAACAGATTCGACACATCAACTTAGCTACCGTACTTGTACAAAAAAATATAAATAATTCTGGAAATATAAATGTACAAGTAAATATACATTTTAACAAATTAACTTAAATGATTGACCATGGACCATCGCAAAGCGAGGCGTCTGTCGCTGGTCGTACCCAACATTTCAATCTCTGCTAAAGCAATTACTATCTCCTTATTTGAAAACCCGACCGAAAAGTATTGGCACAAATATCCAAGTAGTACGCTACATGAATTTTTCGTAAGTTTCTGAGGGTTTTTTTCTCACAATTTTGCCACTTTATAAACTCACATATTTACAATTTTTTTCTCTCAAATTTGCCACGTTATAAAGTCACAAATTTTTGCCCCCACCCTAAAAAAATGTATATGTGGCCTTAATACGCCATCGTAAGATAACAAATCAAGAAACCTCAGTGAAGCAGAAATCTTAAATAACAAAAATCAAATAATTGGGTTCTTATTGAGAATGTGACTGCAATAAACTGACTGCTTGCTAATCCTGCCACACTTTGAGAACCCAATCGCATGTCACCTCACTTATCTCAATTGACTGCCTCTTTCCGACACTTTAATCACCTGCTTTTTTTCTCTCTTTTTTTTTTGCATTGTTAGAGCTGGCTAGGTGCTTTCCGTCTGGCCACACATCATTTTGTAGTGTGAGCACGCCCCGCTAGGGCCCCTGGGGTCATAAACGCGCACAGGGGGTGGGAGTGGGGGCGTGGAACTTTCCTGTAGCATTGACCCCACTCATGCACACCAAATGGCACTCATGGATTGTTGTGTCTGTCAAGCAGACAGCCTAAAGGTTTATTTTTGATGCTGGATCCTTGTGTGAATATCCTGTATGGAGGAACTAGAAGTGCATATAGTGAAGCGAGGGAGGTCACATGGGAGTTTAAAACAACTGATCCTCTCCAGCTGTTGTCATGACCTAATCACACACACCGCAATGGCCTTTCAATCATTGAGTCTGATAATGTCTCACTTTTTCCTCACACACTTACTCCCAACTGTTTGCCTTATTATGGATGACAAATGTGGATGTACAAGTGTCAGCGCTTATCTACAAGCTAATATACCTTGTTGTAGCAAAGGTTGTGTGAATTCACAGTAATGTAGTGTTAAGGTTTACTGGGGAAAAAAGAAAGAAATACTTTCATAACTAATATTTAAAACAGGGACACAAGCGTGCAATTAAAATTTACAAGGATAAAAAAAATACATGTATTGTTTAGAAGCATGTTGCAATAAACAAAAGGGTTCATTCATGCAAGGGGAAATCTTACTCGTAAATTGTAAATGTTAACTTACCGAAATTTAAATAAGTCAGTGCCAGTACACATTAGATAAAGTGCAGACACATAAAAATATGACTCCCAGAGGGTAAAGTATTGCGTATAAAACAGCTGTTGCCTTGATGCTTGGTTACTAGATCAAAACATCTATAAACAATAATTTAAATAAGCTACAAGTTATGTGCATGAACACAACATTTTATGACTACAGTAACAATCCTGGCAAAGTCCCAGGAAAGACACACACACACAAAAAAAAACTGAAGTATTATATTCTTCTTGTCAACAACTGTGTGACAGTTTTTGGAATAAAGTGGCACACTAAAAAAAATTGCACTCATCCAACGTGTACGGTGCAGTTTTCCAGTTTGACTGTAACCAGCGTCTCTAATTAGAGGTAAACAAAACAAAAAAAACTGTTAGTGTAGTTGATCGACCAAATAGTAATTTTTCTAAAGTAACGACTCTTGTGTAGCCCAATGTAGCGTAGTAAGAGTGGCGTTTCTTCTTCACACATCTACTCAAGTAAAAGTAAAAAGTATTGTGTGGTATAACTACTCTTAGAAGTACATTTTTATCAAAAATCACTCAAGTTAATGTAACGGAGTAAATGTAACTTGTTACTACCCACCTCAGGCATTAAGTAACATCCTGAGAACTGTTGGCTAAACAACATTGTTTTGGTATGAAGAAAGAATGACTAGGATTTATTTAGGTATTTCTGTTATGTCAAGCCCTCTGGTAAAAATTAGACATACTGTAATCTTAACTGATGGTTCGATTGCTCTGTTGACTGTTTATCTGTAATAAACGGCCGTATTAAGTATATGCCAGACTCATAGTGAAATGAATTTACAGGTAATAGATTAGTGGTTAGGAAAATCGGTTTCAAATTGCAAGTCAATGAGCACTGACGGACATCTTTGGTCAAATATGCTTTAAAATAAATGTTTGTGATTTGAGATAAAACAAATGCTGACTGAAGTGGTCATCTTTCATAAAATGTATTGTTTATACATTGTCTACTTACTCTCTTTCCTTCTCAGTAAGTCTGTCAGTGATGGTGTCCTTAATGGAGGAGCGTGAACCCTTGTGGATGACCGGATACCGAAGCGGGATTTGCAGGAAGCATGAGATCATCAGGACCAAGTGTGCCGTATAGCCCAGGGCAACTGCCACGCTCCCATCATCCTTTGCTGCAGAAAAAAAAAAAAAAGATAATCCAACACTCTATTAACTTAAATTGGGCAACATATTGTACATCTCAAATGTCAAAAGTTTAATGACCCAACAGTCTGTATTTTACCATATCTAACATTTCTAAAAGAATAGTCATCACTGTCTGATTTGAAACAAAATTACCACCAGCATGTTAAATAAATAAATAAATAAATAAATAAAGCAGGCATAACTAAAGTGGCCGGTAGAATAATGGTTTGCATAGCTTGTTTTGTAATCTCAAAATAAATTGCTTTGCTTTCATTAACAACAACAGGCACAATAAGAAGAAGAAAAAAAAGCCTCGTTTGAGTACTTTTGGGGGATGGTTAACAAAAAGTTGAATATTGCGTCAGCTAGCAGACAATTATTCCGGGGCAAACCCTAAGGATGCAATGAGAGACTGACTGACCTTGTCAAGGTGAGTTGACAAAGAAAGCTTGGTTGAACGTTAGGAAGTGATGTGCCTTCATGCAGAAGCACTTTGACAGCCAGCAGGATTAAGGACTTTGAGTGACCCTGACCTGGGTTCTAACGTAGAACATCCACCCCTGTAGGCCAGTAAAAAGTGGCTAACAGTTCTGTACTTGATGTGGCTTTTTCTGGGGCAGACCTCACACAGATTAGAGCAGGGGTCAAGAGGTCAAATGGAGTTTAAAGGCATCTTTATGCATGCCTGCATTTTGCAAGAACTCTACAAGGCATATAGTCTCAAACACAAACTTAAAATTGGGGCTGGACATTTGACTAAATTTATTTGATAAATTAATCACTGAATGATTGTCTGAAGAATATTTAACTCATTCACTCCCAGCCATTTTCACTGAAGGAAACACAATGGGAAGGGAACACATTGCCCCTTCACTTTCGGCTGTTTTACTGGACTTTGACTGATTTTGCAAGGCCCACAGAATATTCTGTTCTATTGCTATAAAAACATGGAACCTACCAAAATAAAGATTAGAGACTCTTCTTTCATCAGAAAAAAAAAAGATGTTTGTATCTGTTTCCGTTTAGCAACACTTAGCATTAGAATATAGCTAAGCATTTTGCAACATGGCCCTGGTTGATCTCTTATATTCTGCTGCCACCTGCTGGCCGCTTTTTGTAATAACTACCATTGCTTTAAGCGACCTCTTCAGGTCAGAGCACAAAAAAAACAATAATACAAAAAACATATAAATATTTTTTTGTGACCATGGCAATATTTAAAATAGAACGGTTTTATACGTTTTTGGGAGCAAATGAGTTAACTCATTCACTCCCAGCTATTTTCACTAAAACAATCCCCTTCACTCGTGGCCGGACTTACTGGATTTTGACAGATTTTGCTAGGCCCACAGAATATTCTGTTCCATTGCTATAAAAACATGAAACCTACCAAAAGATTAGATTAGATAGTAATTGAGGGTTTTTTCAACATTGTCCTGGTTCATTTCCTATGCTCTGCTGCCACCTGCGGGCCATTTGTGCAACAACTACAATTTATTTAACAATGCATTCTTTGCAGTTGAGAGGCTGCATCAAAGCCTTCTCGTTAAAACGTATAAATACGTCTTTGGGACACTTAAACATTTAACATAGAACATATTTATGCGTTTTGGGGAGCAAATTAGTTAATGAATGTTCTGAACTTCTGTTTCAATGCAAGTGCCATTTTGAACAGTATAACATGTTAGCCTTATCACCAATCAATTCCACAATCCACATCATCAACAAGATTTTTAAATTCATTATTTGATTATGAAACCGATACATGGATTTGGCTGGTGTGGTGAAAACTAATGTGGTACCACACATCTCACACAACAGCAGTCAAGGGGATATCAGGAAAAAAGCAAAGCTAACGGTGAGTCAGCCATTCAGTGCTTGCCACACACTGCATCACATCCAGGCCAAGCCTTTTGTAAAGATGATGCAGAAGAAAGCCCGTAAACAGCTGAAGACAAGCAGACTAAGGACATAGATTACTGGAACCATGTGGTCTGATGAGACCAAGATACTGTAAACTTGCGCGTTTCATATACACACCTTTGAGATGACTACCGCCTTGCTAAAGAAACTGATTTCAAAAGTGACTGGCCAGCTCCATAATGTTGCCATGGAGTAATGGAAGAGGAATGCAGTGGTGAACACCATGTCCAAATTTTGTTTTACACAATTTTCACTGCGGGGTGTAGTTAGGACCCCAACCTCCCAACCCACCCCAGCAATTTGGTGTGTTGTGCTATTTCCAGGAGACTGTAAATTTAAACCGTTAAGCCAGCTATGTAGAACCAGCTATATGGCCAAATCAGTTCTTTGCTTGTTACATACACCATAAGATCCTATCAATTGTTGGTAACGGAACATTTTTGAATTATCTAAAATTACACTACGATTTGAGCTACCACGGATGTCCCAGCGATGTGTGTGGTCATCCTTGGTCAGTGAGATGACCAAGAGCGTGGTGGTCACTCTGTCAGAGCTCCAACTTTTCGCTGTGGTAAGAGAAGAACCTTCCAGAAGGTCAAACAACTAAACCTGTATGGTAGAGAGGCCACACAGAAGCCAATCATTTGGAAAAGGCACACACACAGCAGTCCACCTGTAGTTTGCCCAAAGGAAACTGAAGGACTCAGACAATGTGAGACAAAATACTCTCTTCTCAAGGACTGAAATCCTTGACGTGAACGCCAGATGTAAAGTTTGGAGGAAAACAGACACTCCTCATCACCAGTACCGTCCTTAAAGTCAATCATGGGCGTGGCATCATGAGATTGTCATTATAGGGTTTTGTGTGAATAATTTTGAGGTAAAAAAAAAAAAAAGAGAGAGAGAGGGAAAAAAAGAACTCTGTTTTAGAATGCGGTAACATAAAATGTGAAAAAGTGAACATTTTCTGAGTTTATAAAAAACTTGTTTGAAAAATAATTCTTACTTTTGTGATTAAAAGCACTGATTTGAATCTCAATTAGCCCGGGATTACACCGCATGCGTGTGCGTTGCGTCTCCGCTCCACTCCGCTGCATTTTATGGGCAAAACTCACCGGCTGCGCACAGCTGCAGTCTGGCAACTCCGTCGCCGACAACTTGCCGCCGTGTCTCGCATGATCGCGCGCGATAATGTGGCATTAAAAACGACAAACACACAGAAAGTGTGCTCAACAGAGAAGCAGAAAGAGAGGTGGACTTTTGATTTAACTTACCGTCCACTCCCAAAGCTACTACTATGACGTTCCTTGCAGCATCAATTTTTATGTTGTCTAAATAAAAAGGATGCGTCGTGTCACATATAACCCACCTCCATTGTAAATCTCTCCTCGTCCATGTTTGCTGCGGTGAATTAAGCGTTAAACATTATGACGTTTTGCTGACATGATTACGAAATAGGATCTGGCGGGTATTTCATTTTGAAAAGTAATCGGAATTTTTTATTTTGAAACCGCGTCAGTCTTCCTGTCCCGCACGATGTGTTCTGTGCTAGTTTACCATTTGACGGACGCCGACGCAAAAATAGAAAAATAGGTCTATCCGTGCGGTGAGCTCCGGCACGACGCAGCTGGTCCGCAGTCGATCAGCCGGTGTAATTTGAACAAGCTGATAGAATGGAAACGAATCGGCTGCGCCCACGAAGAGAAGCGGAGACGCAATGCACACGTATCCGGTGTAATCCTGGGGTTAGGCTGTTTTGGCAATAGTTTTCAAATAAACAAAAATTATAGCAACTTTTGATCAATACATAACAGTTTCACACTTTATTTTACCATTTATTTTTATTTTATTTATTTTAAGTGTGAAATACCTTTTTTTTTTTATAAATACTACCGATGTAAACCCGACTTATTTCCGATCAAACAACGGTTTAGGCCACGCCCACTTCCGGTTTAGGCCACGCCCACCCCAAATACAGATACGAATAATTTTGATGGTTGAACAGATACAGATAGTGGAATACTCGCTCATCCCTATGGTTATGTCTATTCTAATAGATTTTATTTATTTTTTTACTTTGATAGTTTATCTTTTGTCAACCATAACCTTTTATTCCAGACCTTAATGCCTCTATTGCAGAGAAGAGGCAGAGTGTTTGTAATCCCGTCCCTAGCTCAGCCTGTAATGCACACTACTGCCACCTGCAGACATTCATACTTCATAGTCAACCCCCCACCCTACCCCACCCCGATTTTCCCGTGGTAGGATACAATTACACATATTAAAACTGCATATCAATAGTTTTGACTTTTTTTTCCTATGTTCTTCAAACATCAATGCCTGTAGCAAAGTCACTCAAAATTGCTACATCTTGAATAATGTTGCGTCCATATTATATATCTACATTAAAGGCAGCATGGTAGCCAAGATAAAATATTTGTTCAGCATGCCTTGCTGCAGCTCATCCAAGTAAAACCATGAAACACATGCTGGTAGACAATAAATTACCTTGAAAGTCTTCAGAATTTGGCAGCTTCACTCCGCAGATAACATAATCTGACTGAGTTGCCTGTGGAATTAAATAACAATTTTATTTTTAAAACAATTACCAGGCATGCAGTATTTCAAGTATTAAATAACAATGACCTCAGAGATTTTCCCTCACACTAAAGGTATGGAACAATATATGATGTTACAGTAATTGTGGGGGGGGGGGGGATATCAAGGGTGCAACGTGTAAAAGTGTGAGCTGTTTGCTTTCTGTAATTTGACAATAATAATTCAATATGACTAATTATTGAACAACGGCTTTGCACTCACCACATCGATGGGATAAATGTAGGAAAGCTCAGAGAGAAGCTGGCGGCAGCGAAACGTAAGCTGGGCATTGAACTTCAGGAACTGTTCTCTGGGGAGATATAAACCGACACAGGGGCAACACAATGAGTGATTGCTTATCAGATCACATTCAAGCTAATACACTTAGTGGTAAGGCTGCATTTGCTTGATTTTGCCGTTAATTAGGAATCAGATGATTTGGACATTTTTAAATAAAAATAAAAAAAAGGCTCCAAACTATAACTCGATTATTACAATAGTTGTCCATTTATTTGATAATCGATTACTTGTCAATCAATTGATTAATTTTTGATAGGGATAGACCGATTATCAATGCCGATATTCAGCATTTTTGACAAATAAAATAAATGGAAAAAAAGAAAACTTGAACTGCAATCTGTCTAAATCAGAAATTATAATCCATTTCCTGATATGATAGTTGGTATCGAACCATCGAATGTACTAGAATGTGGTCCAAGCGGGGTCTGAACCCAGGACCTCCGTGGTGGAAGGCAATAGCTCTAACCACTGACCTAACTTGACTTGTTCAAAATCATGGCTAACGGCATATTTATATTGAAACGTGTCATCTGATGCTGAAAGCTGGTTACTGGACAATGCACTTTACCAAGTGTGCCACTGAACAGTATCAGAGAGCTGGCAATGATGATAAATTGAACGTAATTAATTAATTTTATTCATACCAAGGTCAAACTTTGTCACGTTTTATTTGGTGAATGGATATATTCTGGCTAGACATGACAAAGCTGCAAAAGACAAATATTACATATCCCGACAATAGCTGAAATTTTGGAGGTGCGTCATTCTAAAAAGATCCTGGCATCTTATCATTTCACTCTTTCTAACATGCGGCTGCTTTGCAGTCAAAAGAGGAGACAGATTAGAGTGTAATGGTTTCATCTCAAATCACTCAAAACGTCCAACGGGCTTTGCCTTATCTAATCATTTAAGCCAAGATGCATGCCCTTCACAAATCATTGTCCATGAACATGCAACTATGTTGCCCGCGTACATGCTTGTAAAGTCTGAGCTTTCAAGTCTTCAGCTGCCGCCAGGAGGGAGTTTGTTCAAAATCTAACATAGAATTACGTACGATATTGAGATAGCTTTTGTGTTTGACAGCAGCAAAAATAAAAAAATACCGTAGATATGCATAGTCCTTGTCTAAGCGACCCCCAGATAACACCTGCAATATACTGTATGTATGGTACAAATATAATGTTTTTGATCAGTATGACAAACAAATTTTTGTTTCTATATCCAGTGAGTCGTGTGGGCAGGGAAGCTAGTAAATTAGTTTCTCTAACCATTCACCATTCATCCATCTTAAAACAATAATACAAAATAAAGAAATTAGCCACACATTTGTTAAAATTAAAGGAGATTCAATTTTAGCCCTTATTGAGATCTTAACTATTAGGGGTGTTAAAAAACATCGATTCGGCAATATATCACAATATTACAGCGCACAAATCTCGTATCGATTCAATATGCAGCCGAATCGATTTTTAAAGCTCAATTTTTGACTGAAATATTCAACAAAATGTCTTAATTAGAATTAGGGTTCACATTTTAAGCATGGAAGAATGATATGTTAATGTAGCATTAAGCCTTAAAATTTGATTTCAATGCTGTTCAAACATGAAACAGATTGCCTTCTGTTTGTTAAATACGGTGGATCACAGTTATAAGCCTGAAGTAGATTTTCATACAAATCTTACAGAATCTTCACTGATTAGTATTTTCTAAATTTGAGTTTTAAAAAAAGCGCAATAATTGACTTATAGATTCGTATCGGGATTAATCGGTATCAAATCAAATCATGACCTTTGAATCGTGATACAGATCGAATCGCAAGCTACTAGGCAATTCCCATCCCTATTAACTATAGTTCACAAACATGTTCAAAACACCGGGGAAAAGAGCTTGTTGCAACATGGCCTTGGTTGATCTCTTTTACTCTGCTGCCACCTGCTGGCCATTTTTTGTAATAACTACCATTGCTTTAAGCGACATCTTCAGATCAGAAGCTGCATCAAAGCCTTTTGTATGCTATAGCATAAAAAAAAAACATTAAAAAAAACATATGAATATGTTTTTGGGACCATGGGAATATTTAAAATAGAACATTTTTATATGTTTTGGGGAGCAAATTAGTTAATGAGTGTAAATACTTTTGTAAAAACTTTGGCCTCAGTAAAGACTTGCTGTAAAAAGCAAATATGTGCCACGGGATTAATCGGTATCAAATCAAATCATGACCTTTGAATCGTGATACAGATCGAATCGCAAGCTACAAGGCAATTCCCATCCCTATTAATTATAGTTTTAAAAAGACAACCTGTTTTTGCAGTGGACAAAACAATACACCCAATGAATTCCACTGTGATGTAGTAAGAACAATCTATAATGGCATATTTATTTGGAAGTAAAAATGCACTGGCAAGAGGAGACTCGGACTCAATCCCATGTGTGCAATTTTCTTTGCAAATCTTTAACAGACATTTAAATTTGATGATAAATTTAATCTAATTAACATCATGTACTATAGGTCCAAGGAATTGATATTAGGCAGATGTGCTAGTGTTGATGTTAATTTCATGTTTTCTGGCCTTGAGGAGGCTCTGGTTTACCATCTGTGACTGTCTGGTACTTCTCAGACGGATAAAACCGTATCCAGAGCAAACAGCCGCCGCACAAGGACCCCGAGGCCAATTCAAACAATTAAATACTTTTTTTTTTTTTAACAACATGCAAACTCTGAATTGAGAACAAATATGAAGTGCCAAATGTGAAAACACCTTGTTTATTTAGCAGTTGCATTTGGTGCATGATGCATGCTGTAATCTCAGTCACTAAGCAACGCATTGAGCAACATCCTTCAGTATGCCCATACTAAGATGATGGGTAAAATATGAATTACAAAGTCTCTTCTGTGCTGAAATATATATATATATATATATATATATATATATATATATACACAGTATATATAAAAAAAAGGGAAATTACAGGTTCACACATACCTCTTGGCTGTACATTCCTTATGAAGCATGGTTAAGGATTCCTTCTCTGCCTTCAGACTTTCATGTTGAGTAGAATACACTTCCGCTAAGAGATAATATAAAGTAGGGGGGGAAAAAAACTTTTAATGAGTGCATGTTGTGTTACGTCTTGGTACATCTGAACAACCAGGTAGTGTTTAATTAGTTGTACTCGAGATCAAATAAGTTTTCATTGTAAACAAATCCATTTCCATCTGGCAACACACAAACCAGACTACATGCAACGTGCAAATAAAAAGTCAGAGAGAAAGCTGTATATTTTGATAAGACATGCTGTCGTTGCTTCTTCACAATGACAAGGAAGGTTTAATAAGTCTCCGTTGTAGTGTCAATGGCTTGACAAAGTTTTATGAATCATTCCTCGCAAAGATTCTATGCTTCAGACTTATTTGGTAGTTACCTTGATATCCTAATTAAGTTTGGACAGACCACCTGATGTCAGGTTGTATACCTGATATGGATGTCATCATCTGTCTCGCTTACAAACTTGGTACCTACCATTCTGTTTTGGTCATGTCACGTAATTTATTTCTTTACTTCATAACAGTCTTGAGACACTGATACAACGTTCTCTTCCTTTGAGCATACGAGGGACTTTTGCATTCTTGTTATAACCTTTTTTCCCGACGCTTAGGCTCTTTTCCATAAGCCTTAGGAGATGCAGATCATTTGGGTACAACGGCGTATTAAGGCCATGTGTATATATATATATATATATATATATATATATATATATATATTTATTTATTTTTCACAGGGGGGGAATATTTTCTGAGAAAAAACTCACAAATTTGCCACTTTATAAAGTGGAAAATTTGTGAAAAAATAACTCAGAAATTTGTGAGAAATACACGTAGCGTAGCTGTAGTCTAATGTGAGAATTCATTAGTGGTTAATGGGACACTGTTTATAAAATGAAAAAGCAGGATGGAGACGGCTTCATTCTTAATTTAAACTACTTATCGTACACGGCAGCTAGAGCGACAACACTTCCTGTTCCCCTATCAGTTGACCAAAACTAACCAATCAGAAGCTAGCATACTTAAGGTAAATGCAAGTGAATGACAGAGCAGCAGATTCAACACGTCAACTTAGCTACTTGCACACAAAAATACCAAAATGTATGAATGTGTAAATAATAATTCGGGAAACATAAATGTACAAGTAAATATACATTTTAACAAATTAACTTAAATGGTTGATCCCAAGGGTGTGGACCTTCGCAAAGCGAGGCGTCTTTGTCGCTGGGCGTATCCAATGCTTCAAACATCATTTGGCTAATCTCTGCTAAAACAAATCTCCTATTTGAAAATCCGACTGAAAAGTATTGTCACAAACATCCAAGTGGTATGCTATGTGTATTTCTCGTAAGTTTCTGAGTTTTTTTCACACAAATTTGCCACTTTATAAACTCACAAATTTGCTCGTTTTTTTTCTCGCAAATTAGCCACTTAATGAAATGGCAAATTTGCGACTTCATAAAGTGGCGAATTTGCAAGTTTTTCCTCAGAAAATGTGTACACACACGTGGCCCTAATACGCCATTGTATTAAGTAAAAAAAAAAATATATATATATATATATATATATATATATATATATATATATATATATATATATATATATATATTTTTTTAAATTATTTCCTTAACTTGACTGAGCGACAATATTGCATGGGCATTTCTCTTTACAATTTGACATCACAGTATATTTCAACGAGCTAGCTTCTAAACTGAAAGCACACCAAGGTGTTTGTTAGTTTATCATTTCACATTTATAAATTTAGCATACTGCTTCATTGCTTTAAGTTTATTTATTTATTTATTCATATTGTTGTATTTATTCATTTATTTTTAATGATTGATTTAGTTATTTTTTAGGACGGACAAAAAGGTGAAACGATTTCAAACCTTTGATGAGACTTGACTTGTATTATAAGGCACAATCGCGCCAGACCAGTTGCAATGTACTATGGTTCCATGTTACCGTGAAAATTATAGGCATGGTCATTATTCCCAAAGGGGGTAATTTGTTTACTTTGGGTATTGCATATCTGCAAAAACACTCAGTCAAGAGTGTAAACTAATTCACCGCATTATTTTATATTTGCCTACAAATGTTGTACTGTAAACTTTTTTTTTTATATGTTTATCTCCTTAATTTTTCTGATTTGCTTATTACAAGTTAAAATGATAAGTCTTTAGTAGAGATGCTTTTAAACTGACATTTAAAACAAATTAAGAACAAATGTAAAACAAAATTTAAATAATAAAGACTGGACAATATGGAAAAAAATATTTGTGATCTTTTTTCCCCCCCTAATCGCCCAGTCCTAGTCATTTGAGCATAAAGTGACATCTGAGGATAGCTAACCGCTAAAACTCATCTAGGGTTAGGGCAGAGCTGGGCAAACTCTGTCATGGAGGGCCAGAGTCCTGCAGGTTTTGGAGGTTTCCCTCTTCCATCACAAGCTGATTCCAATCAACAGGATCGTTATCAGGCTTGTGCAGAGCTTGCTGATGAGCTGATCATATATTAGCTGTGTTGGAGAAGGGAAACATTCAAAACCTGCAGGGCTCCGGCCCTTGAGGACAGCGTTTGCCCACTCCTAGGTTAGGGTTAAGTAATCAACTCAGAACTTGGAAGTGTACAGGACACTTCCATATAGAGCAGAGGTGGGCATTGAGGGCCGATATCCTGCAGGTTTTGCATGTTGCCCTTCTCCAACACAGCTGATATATGATCAGCTCATTAGCAAGCTCTGCATAAGCCTGATAATGATCCTGTTGATTGGAATCAGCTTGTGTTGGAAGTCAGAAACCTCCAAAACCTGCAGGACTGCGGCCCTCGAGGACCGAGATTGCCCACCTCTGATATAGAGTGAAGTGCAGTGGTTGCACGGTTCAAACTTCAAAATGCAAAATGAAAAGGCAATCCTGCATATCACAACTACAATGATTACAGTTTTAATAACATGGTCATTTCATTGCTCATGCAGTGAGCTAAGAGTATCTCACATGGATCTGAGCTTGAGCAATAATATTGTAAAGCAGAACCAGACTTCTACCACAAAACTAGCACCCAGGGCCATTCTGCTCTACATTGAGCTAAAAGTCCCGCAGGAACAGAGGTGTGTGTGTGGGGGCGGGTGGGGCGGGTGGGGGGGGGGGGTGGTTCTTCTTCAAAGAGACAAAGATCAGACAGGCCATATCTCTTATTGCACTGTTGCTTTCATGTAATTCCCAGCACTGCCAATCTCTTCTTCCATCTAGTCACCAACCTTACTGGCACGGAAAGATAAAATCCAGCAATATACGTGCAGTTCTCTTTAAGAACTGGATATGTGTAATTTGTATTTATTTTTTATTTTTATCTTGGTATATAGAACCCAAACTTTACCGTGGATATATAATGAAAAAAGGCTGTGCCAGCTGCTGTAATCATTATCATGACAATAAATCAATCAGGAAGCCCACTAAAATCTCTTTAATAAGAACAACTTCAGGTCCCACGTTGCTTAGCTAGATTTCACAGTGTGAACAACTGTACTGCAGTGTTGTGCAATGTGGCCTGAACTCTGCGACCTCTGTAATAGGCAAGGTGTAGTGGCACATATGCTGCTGCCTTCCATGCTGATGTCATGGATAAAATTCCCGGTACATACCCAAATGTCCTGCAACTGAAGCAACCCGTGCATCCACCATAAAAACAGTCCCAAGCATATCATATGCATGACCCACTGTGGAAAACCCTGATGGAATAAGCCGAAAAATCCCCAAATCTTCAGTCTATCATACTTAAACCCCAGTTTCTCAAAGCGCTGAGTATTATGAGCTATTATGTCTTCCCAGGACAACATTTTGGAACGTTTTTCCAAAGTGTTTTGCATTGGAGTTCCATTCGACTCCCACCCTGTACTAATCTGAGATCAAAACCTCTGGCTAAATCCAAAAAAGAAAATTAGTTAGCCAAATTAAAAAGTAATTACAAAAACTGGCCATTAAAAACGACACACACTTTCTTTTTTTTTTAACAACAAACAAGTTCAAGAGTTACGTGGAGCATTTTAAGATCGTGAGACCACACTGAGTGAGGAAAAAAAATTTGACCAAATTCCACCAATCGTAATGGCAGTAAGACAGGAATCCTCCATTCATCTATGCATTCATCCATCAATTTTCTTAACCACTTATTAACTTCTGACATTTTCACTGAAGCAACCCCCTTCGCTCCCGGCTGTTTTACTGGATTTTGATTCATTTTGCAAGGCCCACAGAATATTGTGTTCTATTGCTATAAAAACATGGAACCTACCAAAAGAAAGATTAGTCTCTTCTTTCATCAGGAAAAAGAGTCTATCTTTCTATCTGTTTCCTTTTTGCAGCAAATAGCATTAGACTATAGCTTCATCATTATTCACAAACATGTTCAAAACACCGGGAAAAAGAGCTTGTTGCAACATGGCCTTGGTTGATCTCTTATACTCTGCTGCCACCTGCTGGTCGTTTTTTGTAATAACTACCATTGCTTTAAGCGACATCTTCAGATCAGAAGCTGCATCAAAGCTTATAGTTTTTTTTTATGCTAAAAAACGTACAAATATGTTTTTGGGACCACGGCAATATTTAAAATAGAAAATGTTTATATGTTTTGGGGAGCAAATGAGTTAATGAGTGTAAATACTTTTGTAAAAACTTTGGCCTCAGTAAGGACCTGCTGTAAAAAGCAAATATGTGCCACCGAGCTACTGATAGAATGGTACAAAACTTGAATAAAAAAATATTTTCCTTAACTTTTACATTTTTTTAATGCATATCATTGCTTCCCAAAACTGTAACGAAACCTTGAAAAACAACACAACTGACATTTATTGGCCAGGAGCTCTGACTGTGATCCAGAGCATAAGAATATATAGTGTTACCAATTATAATAAACGCCATTCAGGGCCTGATTTATGTTGTCTTCTAAAGCTGAAAGAAAGGAAATGAGAGGAGTGTGACCCCAACAAACTCACCATTCAGGAAGGAGGCGTGAAAGCCTTGCATTTTAAATTTACATCTGTGGAAAGGAGGGAATGATTCTCTCTCGCCTAAGCTTTCTTTTATGAATTGTGTGCAAAATATGCAGGAGACCTCATACTCGCGCACAAGTCTGGAAGTCAAGGAAATTAACAGAAGTCTGTTCCACCAAGTGGATTAGCAGGCACCAAGTGGGCTGTTAAAACTGTCATCATGATAATACAAACTGCTAAAAGTTTTGTTTATTATGCTAACAATGTCCAAGATGAAAAAGAGGGATCACATTTAACAGGCATCAGCAAGTCCGTAGCAATATTCTCATTGTTATTTCACTAAAACATGGGCAGCTGACGCTCAACTCATCTTTATCTGCTGGTTCTCATGCAGGCATGCAACACACACGCATGCAGAAAATTCACAAGATGTTTGGGTTTTTGAGGCCATTTGTTTTGAAAGAGGCCAGCTTCCTGGGAGTTAGAATTATTTGCTAATGGGCCCTTTAGCTACGTGAGAAATGTGAAGACCACACGGCCAGGTACAGATGAGAGGAATGGAGGTTAACAATCCATTCTGGATGCCCTCCAGGGATATATCGCATAACACTTACACAAATGGCAAACTGTCAATAAATCGTACAAAGAAATCTGAATTTAATTTGCGCTGTAATGTGTAATGATTTAAAATTAAACACGTGGCTTTAATTGAATCATCACTTACATTAAATCATTTGCATGTGTACCTAATTCTATGCTTCTTAATTTTGTAAGGTCATGAGACTCTTCAGAGGTAAAAATTCAAACAAAAGCTCAAATTATCTTGTAGAGCTACAAAATGTCATTTTAAACCATATCATACACACTTTTTAATGTCTGTTTAAATAGAATCGGCCCCGAAAATGTGCTGCTGAATAAATAGGGCAACACCCGTTTTCCATAACTGTTAAAGGAGCATTTTCTCAAGGATGAAACTTGTTGAAAATAAATGATTTGGATGTTTACGAAAACATTGTTAAAAAGTAGTTATGAACTATTGGATAAATAGATACTTCTACTAGATTCTTTAATGATCCAAAAATGATATTCCTATTTCCTACTTTCACATTATATGAGCAGAAGAATTGCAAAATAATTCTTGCCCGTTTCTTAATGAAAAATTAAGATATGAATTAGTGTTAATTTCATCAACGAAAACTAAACAAAAATAATTTTGTCAACACACATTTTTCACCAGACTAAAACTAGACTAGACTAGACTAAAACCGTCATTAATAAACAATAACTGGGACTAAATCGGTATGCATTTTCATCGACGACACGAAATGTACCTCACTTAATAAAAACTGGACTAAAATCTATGGACATTTTAGTTCATGAACAAAAACGAGACAAACATTATATGATTTTGTAAAATCTTGTCTGCTAATCTATCACTGTGACACTGTCATGTGACATACCCCCTTTCAAATCTGCAGCTAGCGATTGCAACATGCAACAATTATCCAACGGCTATAACGTTCCAACAATAATGTTAATACGACCGCTAACTAATGCTGGCTAATTTACTAGCTCATAGTTTTCGATCCGAAATGTTCAATACGCTGACAAAAGATTGACAGGAGTAAAATGATTGTCCTGATTAAGACTAGACTAAAACGTTAACAGTTTGGTTTTGTTGATGACAACTAGATGATTTTTTTTTTCTTGGATTAAAATAAAGACTAAAATGCTAGATTTATAGTCTACTGAAAATGTACAAAATAAAAATGGGATGAGGTTGACTGACTATGATAAAAACTAACAAGCGTGATTGAAAATGGACTAAAACTGAGACTAAATTTTAAAACGGCGGATAATTGCACTGGGACAAGGACCAAAGAGATTTTAAAAAAATTGAGGATTTTTAAGCACAAAGGAAAATTCTCGTTCAGTTCTTCATCGTGAATTTGTTTGCGTCTGTGTTTTGTCTGCATGTGTGTGCAGACTCCATGTTAATTATAAACATACCAACTAGGCAAAAGTACACCTGTAAGAAGTCAACAGGATCCCGCTGACGTATTTAATAGTGGTTGTAAAATCAAGTAAAAAAAAAAAAAAAAAGGAAAAGCTTTAGGACTGTAGGCGATCCCACCATACACTAACACAAACTAGCTTTTATACTTTGGTGCGAGCATACCTGTGCACACCTGCACAAGTATTTTGGTTTATGCATCAGTGTGCTCGCCAAACCAAGCAGGGTGAGCCATGCCCTTTCATTAGCCTTCTACTCCCCAATGAACATCAACAGACTGCAGTAAACCACTTCTCATCTCAAATAGCATCAAGGCAGGAAATTGGAGAAACATGACAGGGTTGAGTCGTCCTTGGCACATAACGCCTAAATCACAGGTATGACAGGATATATTAGATTAAGTGTGTACTTGTGCTTTCACATTCCATTCAGTATATCTATTTTGTTGTGCCTGTCACCACTACCCATTATCTTGAAAGCTTGGCATCCTCTCTTGGTTTTTGATTTCCTGCAATTTGTCTCCATCACACTTGTGTTGAGCTGTATTTAGTCCTATTTCCTACATAGCCAAACTCCAGGATTGACTCGGAATATCTTGGGCAGAAAAGGGAGCTACAGCACGCTGGAAATGAAGTCTGCAGTTGGGAGTATGCCTCTCCCCCCTCCCCACCACTTCTTTTTTTTTAGTTGTTTTATGACATTACAGTATAGCTGGAAGCAAAGAGATACCCTTTTAAATATCATTAAAAAGTGGAATACCTTAACTCATTCACTTCTAGCTTATTTCACTGAAGCAACCCCCTTTGCTCCCGGCTGTTTTACTGAATTTTGACTGATTTTGTAAGGCCCACAGAATATTGTGTTCTATTGCTATAAAGTATATTTGCATCTGTTTCCGTGTTGCAGCAATTAGCATTAGTGGGTATAGCTAAGTTTCATCATTATTCACAAACCTGGTCAAAACAATGGGGAATAGAGGTTGTTGCAACATGGTCCTGGTTGATCTCTTATACTCAGTTGTCACCTGCTGGCCATTTTTTGTAACGACTACCATTGCTTTAAGCGGCCTCTTCAAGTCAGAGGCTGCATCAAAGCCTTCTGTATGCTTTAGAATAAATAAATAAAACGTTTTTGGGACCATGGCAATAATTAACATAGAAAGTTTTTATAAGTTTTTGGGAGCAAATGAGTCATTAATGGATGCTTCCACGAGCGGTTTGGGTGTTCAGAGCTATGTTCAAGCGCAATTTATACAACGCTCAGCAATGTGATGTGAGTGTTATGGCATGAAAGATACTACAACATATCCTGCTACAAAGTTTCCAGATGTATGTAAAGTATTAAGATTGCAGTTGAATGAAAACCTGTTTGCCCTTAGCCTGTACAATCATCTTACCTTTCTTCTGAAGTTGTGCCGTGTCTTTCTGCCGCACATCTATTTCTCTGCCAAGAGCCTTCCTCTGCCGCTGCAGTTCACTATGAAGCACAGCTAAACGCAGCTGCATGCACTCCCGCTCTTTTTTCTGCTCAGAACAATTGAAAAAGGAGCATAAAGAGAGGGAGAATAAGTAAATATACAAGATGTGGTCACAGCAATTTGTATTTAAAATGTTTTTGCCATTTCAGTAAGATATTTAAGGCACATCTGTGAATGTCTATCCATACATATATTTTCCATACCGTTTACCCTGTTCCGTTGCAAGTGACACTGGGAATTGAGCCCATGCCAGATGCCTGAATGTCAGTTAAGTAAAAGACCTATGTCACATTTTATGATCAATAACCCGGATTGCATTATTTACAACTTAATTTTAGCATTATCCGCTTAAGATTTGAGTTGAGTGTCAAATGTACACTGCATGACAAAGCAGACAAGAGCACAGAGTTTAGTAGTCTGTACCCACAGTTTAGTCATCTTTAACCAGAGTTTACTAATCCGTAGTCCAGAGTTTAGTAATATGTTCCCACAGTTTCCTATTCTTTACCCAGAGTTTAGTCATCTGTTCCCACAATTTAGCACATCAATAAGAAACACACAAATATAACAGCTACAAGTTTGATTTTTTGAAAACTAAGATGTGGGTACAGATTAGTGAACTGTGGGAACACACTAGTAAACTCAGGGATGTGATTTGACCAAAGTGAAATTATCAGAAAATTTAGCCGGGGGGGGGGGGGGGGGGGTAGCATGACCAAATAATTATATCATGACCAAATGAAAAGTAACTCATATTAGAGCATACCACAAATGTCTTTGTTATAGCAGAAGATGTTATCTGTCGGACTCATGTGCATACACAATGAACTACTACTACTAAAAAAAAAAAAAAAATTGATTTTTTTTTTTTTTTTGGGGGGGGGGGGGGGATAAAAAAAGCGGAATTCCGCGAATTAGCGGAAAAATCACATCCCTGTAAACTGTGGGAACACACTAGTAAACTGTGGGAACACACTAGTAAACTGTGGGTACAAATAAGCAAAAATAAATGTAAAAAATTTCATACGCTGGCACCAGAAGGAATCCGTACTTTTTCATCCGATGTATGCGAGTAAATGAAACGTGTATTTTCACTATTCATGGGTTCGTGGCAACTGTAAATACTTTTTTTTTTTAAATCTTAAAAATGGCCTCCGGTCATCCTGGTTTGAGTTTGCATGGTCACACCATGCTTGTGTGCGTTTTCTCCAGGTATTCTGGCTTCCTCCCACATTCCAAAAGCACGCATGGTTGTTTAATTAAACTGTCTGATTGAATTGACTATAAATTGTCCACAAAGTAGGTGTGATTGTGAGTGAGAATAGTTTGCTGTAATTGGCTAACGACCAGTCCAGGGTGTACCCTGTCTCTTGCACAAAATCTGATGGGATAGGCTCCATTACCTGCAACTCTAATGATGACAAGCAGTATAGAAAACGAGCGGAGGATGATTTGCTAAAGGGATAACCTAATTTTTGAAACATCATTAGGTGTTTTCAACAAGACAGTGTCTATAAATGTCACACAGCTATTTTCACTTATATTTACTGAGTACACTTTCATTCCCGGGACTGTTTGGGTAGTTTCAACTGTCCTTGATTGGCAGGGTGTGTGACCTGTATGTACCATGGTTAACCTGCCTGTCACAGTCATATTAAACACCAACTAATCAGGCTGCAAAGAACCTTAACTCCCCCTTGTGTAACTAAATGTGTAGTGCAGAGACAGGAAACAGGCAGATGTGATTTAATAATTAACTCATCTAAAAACATGCTAAATTAGTGTGCTACTGTTTACAATTCAAGAAAAAAAAATCCCCTTTACTTTGTTAGTAGACAAAATTAGGACGCTTTAATGTGTAAATCCTGTTCAATGCAAACAATTCTACGATGACACATTAAAGGACTACAAGGACCATTTATATATTTTTAAAATAAAAACGAGAGAGATTTACAGTCACACACACACACAATGTTTTGTTTTGTTTTTGATCCAGTACGTTGCCAACCCTCTGTGAAACCCACACACATCTACTTAGATAGGGATCGTAGCCTGGATCAGACAAAGATTATGCTTCTTCTTAGAGACTTCAGGCAAAACATGCCAGTTAAAAAAGTAAAAAATTGCACAAAAAAGATTCATAGTGTTTCCATATTGAAATATGTTGTACACAATGCTTTTTAATGTAAGCCATCAGTGGCTTTGACACAATCAACTTTGAGCAGCCTAGTTGATGGGTAGCGCATGTGCATGTGTGCGCGCGTCAGTAAGACACCGCGGGTGCCTGTGATTCCTACTGAACATCAAACAGTAATGGGTCAGCTGTGTAAATACACAGCAGGCGTGGGGGAAGCATGTTATAACCCAGGAGATTAATGGCACAGGGTGGGTGATGGGGTGAAAGGGCCATGCGCTAAGGGTTGGTGGCCACCACTTTGTGCTACTTTGATCTGGGCTCTCTCTATGATGCTCATGGTGTAGTATGAAGCTCTACAAAGGGAAAGAGGGCAAACCTTAGAAGAGCTACACAATGCCGCACTCATTCCAAGTTGGTGGGCTTTTCCGAAAAGGTAGAAAACAAGGATTATGTGATTTATTAGCTGATGTCCGCTCTGAATGGGGTTTCAATAAGCAGGAAATATCAGAGGCAAGACTTTGAAAGGGCATCTTTGTGACAAAAGAATGGAGCCTCCATGTTGTGGTGCAGCTAAGCCGAGGCATTGTGTGGAGGGGCTTTAATAAGTATGAAGGTCTGAGAGAAAGGAAAGGAAAAGAAATGGGTGTTATCAATAGTGATGCAGTGTGTGATGGAAAGCAATAGCTACAACTGTCTACAGAGAAATCCTAAGCGTTCAAAGTGAGTTTCCGAAAGGAAAACTACTGTACAAGTAGTGTAAAGTTCTGACTATAAACCAGGGCTTTATGCCACAGATTCCTGCGTTTTTAACAATGATACGGCTCACTTGCTCATTTTCCCCAATCCTAGGACACGTTCCATTTTTGTCTATGCTTAGCTTTTTAACTCATCAAACCTGTGTTTACGGTTCATGATGATTATATCAATGAGTTCCACTTCCATTTTGAATTAGTAAGCAACTGTTCAAAACTTTTAAACAAAACTGCCAAAATTGCAGCATTTAGATCAGCATTCACAGCTGATGTGTTCAAGAGCACACCCGAGATCATGCCAAAGCCATTGAAAATTGCAATTAATCCACCGAAGGCGAGCTATGTGTCACTGTGTGCCATACTGGCCACCATTGCTGATGTGTCAAAAGTTGGGGAAATTTAATTGTAGATGAATGATAAATGAATAAAAAGGAAACTTGAACTGCAATCTGTCTAAGGTAGGATTTGAACCATCGCCTCCAGCTCACTGGTCAAAGTTCTGCCGCATTAACCACTGGGCTATTGCTACCATAGAAGAATCTGTGACATTGTATGTAATTGTAGTGAATATTGTTGTATAGAGCAAAAAAGTTTGCATTGAATTCGAATTTTAAATATAGAACGGAATAAAATAGAGAAAACTTTATGACGAATGACATAATAAATAATAAATGTGAAATAATTTGACAATGATTAGTATTCAATATTGCATTTGAACTAAAGAGGGGTCCAAGCAGGATTTGAATGCAGGTTCTCCGTGGTGGCAGACAATTGCTCTAACCACTGAGCTAAGTGAATTGTTGTAGCTTATGCCTCATGGCGTACTTATTTTTTTATTTTTTTATTGTACAAAGCTGAAAGCTTGCGTTGAATTTGAATTTTTAATATAGAGCGTACTGTCATAGAAAAAAAAATAATGACAAATGACACCCACAACTAAATAATGACTGATTTTGACAAGTCAGGTTCGAAATTAGTTTCTCCAAAAGGAAAGTCTAGATCGTGCAGAATAAAAACAGAAAATGGTCACTGCCTCGGGCCACTTTGACAAGCAGTAGAGGACAGGGGATACTTATGAAGCCAGTGTTTACAATAAACACAACGTCAAACCAGGGATCAGAGCTTCGCTTTCACAGCTGTGTAGCTACCAATTCCAAAAATGTTGGATACGCTTTCTTGCGTTTGCTTTGTATCCCACCAGAGGATATGACATGGGGGAATATAAACAATGGATCTTGGATCCATTTTGACAGATGGACTATTTCTCCTTCTACATTGCTCAGTTAAGCAACCAAAACGAAAAGAAACAATAACTGGTCAGCGTGTGTGTGAAATTACATCTCGTATTAGTTTGGGTGATACAAGCTCTTAAATCCTGTTGAGCTTTTAGTGCAACAGACTCAGCAGATGCTTATTAGTACAAAAGCAGATAGCACCTTATCGCTGATCGCAGCAATTACCACCCTCTGGTAGCAACTCACATCTTTAGATATTTTCTCAAAAGAAATGTGAAATGCAAGTTATTGTACTCATAATAACCAATTCACAAATTAAAAAGTTGGGGGGGACTGAAAATAAGCAATTAAGTTGCCTGGGGTTCGCCGTTATCAGCGCGATCAAAATTATTGTTGGCATGTGACCGTGCTCACCCGCACTGTGCATGATGCTGTTGTCCTCAGTTTCTCCTCAATCTCTTTCCCAATCTTCTGCACTGTCACTTGGGTCTGTTTGATGGCTCTTTGGGCCGTGTGGAGCCTGTAGTAAGACACAAACAAATGTTCAATGTCATTGTTTCATCAAACCACTAATGTATTCCCTGGATGGTTACAGTTTAAAGAGTAACAGTAAAAACAGCATCTATAATGTCTTGGACATCTGATAATTAGTAGTCATAGTGCCATAAACAGAGACACATTTTGTATTGTTGCAGGCTAATAGATTTGTAGATGGACTTTATTATTGAGACTCCCACGAACATATTACTGTCACTAAAGGTATATGACAAACGATAGTAACGGTGACAGGAGTAATAGTTTGGGTCGGAGCATTGCTGAGAATGAAGTTTTTCTATGATATGTACTTTTAAGTCTTGCAAAAGTACATACTTTGATGAAGTCATGCAGAAGTTAGCACCAAGTTGGCTTTGGTCATCATCATCAGGGAATGTTTTTGTTTTCGGCCTCACGACTCTGGCTGGAAGTGTTCGGTTTAGGTGAACGGTATGGGATTTTTTAATAGGTTTTAGGTGAAATAATGAATACACAGACACACTCGCACATACACATACAAAAAAAAAGAAAAAAAAAGAGAGAGAGCAATGATGATGACATGTCAAATCTGTAAAATTCCGAATGAACAATACTGAGGCTCTCCAGAGGGGAAAAAAAGGGAATGTTTTTTTTTTTTTTTTTTAATGATGAAACTATTATTGTTGCCTTTTTCCTGCAGCTAAGACCAAATGTAATGTTACATATAAAATGTAAAGGTAAATGGGGCTTTTGGCAGGACAACTGCAGTAAAATAATTTCAGATTTTATGCCCGCACTTTTTAATCGGTTTGAGGTGACAGTGATGACAGCTGAAGATAGTGATTTGGAACATCAGGGTAAATATGTTTTGACAGCTCCGTGTGTTTAGGTGATTGCAACTGGAGAATCTGATACGGCCTTTTCACCCCAGGTGAGAACAGTTATCTGCTCGCTCCTTCACGCATGTCGGCCCCCATCGCCTTTTTGCCATTCGCCTTTCGCCAAACTTTCAAGCACAATGACACAATCTGTGAACTAGAGTGAGGCCAGTGGATCGCTCCTTCTATACCCACAGCGCTTCAATTGCTGGGCAACTGTCCGGAGAAAATACAGTATTCTCACTGACATGGCAACTTTCTTTTTCCAACACAATACAGACACCAAACAACTACACCAAGGGGGATTTACAGGAAGTTATGACTACGGCTGTGCACTCGACCCTTGATGGAGATAATCATCTGAAAAACAAAAACATTTGGTCCTTTGACAGTGACATTCGATACAACAGGGTGTCAGATAAAACCTAGCCTCGCGAAACCTTTAAGTTATATACACACACGCGGATAAAATTGTTGGTACCCCGCTGTAAATTAAAGGGAAAAAAAACAGTGGTCACTTAAATCTGACAAAATAATACATGAAAAGTTAATTAAATTATTATTATAACTATACATATTATAAATATTAGGGACGGGCGAGTACCAATACCAGGTATCGGGCCAATGTATGTTTTGTTCCGTCTTGTTCGTTTCCTGTGTATCTCCTTATGAGGCAAGACTTGTTCATTTCATTACTTCTGGCAGCGCCATTTCGGCGTGCGTTACTGAGAATAAGAAAGTACTCTTGTTGTGGGTAATATCAACTACTGCATATCTGTGGTTCAATGGGTGTTATATATGTTTGGAGCTCACGTAACTTTGCCGTGTTTAATTGCCTCTTTTACGTTTGCCGTGCCTCGTTAACGTTATAGAGCTGCGGTGCTAAAAATAGAACGGTGCCATTCACGGTCGCTTCAGTCAGCGTAATTCTTCTAAGGTAATGTGGACAACACTACAGGAACTAAAGTCTCAAATGGTTATTTTACATTTATTGACTGCCACAGGGGGCTCCAGTAGAGAACACGTAAGTCTTCAGTTGTACTCAACAATTTCATTAGCTCTGAAGTGCAGACATATCTTTGTATATTGTATACCGTCATTAACTACTGCACTGCTAGGAGACGAATGATGAACGGAGAACGTGAAACAGGAAACGGAAATACAGAGCAGCCTTTCAAATTAAAAGTAGAGATTTAAAAACAATATATAATCGAACATCACACACTAAACAGCTTGAGGAAATATTACGAAATTACTTGAAGCCCAATTGCATTGAATTGGATTCTTTGCGCTTCACTGTATTCCTTAAAAATAAGTTGTTTAACCACATATTTTGATTGGGACTTTTTTTTCTGGCCACTGGACTATTTGTTCAATCTTATTTATCGATTTTTTTTTTTCATTTTATTGCGTGCTCTATGCAAAATGACTTTTATAAGCAAATTGAAAAAATATAATTGCCATTAATTTAATTCAATTTTAACGAAATTATATATTATAATATATATTTTTTTAAATTATCTGGCATTGTTGTTTTTTTTTAATTGGATATATCATAAGTACTATTGGTATCGCCACTTGGTATCGGTGAGTACTGAAGATTTGAGTATCGTATTGGTCTAAAAAAAAGTGGTATAGAAGATCCCTGATAAATATGGATATATATGTATATACATATGCAAACATACATATAAATATGGCATATACACATACCAGTAAATACAAACATACATATAGCTACATATAATACAAACATATACATATAACTACATATAAATAAATACATAGTCCTACTGTACATATACATACAGTAAATAAATGAATAGCCCATACTCATGCAAGACAATTCATTCACAGCAATTAGATGTGATCCACAAAATGGGGTGTGGAATAAAAGTTGTGATAATCGGATCACTGGATTTCATGCAAAAGAAAACACTGGAGCTCAAAGCTGTAACCAAATCCTAAGGGAAAGCACAGGCAGATTGCTCAGTGTTCACACTGTGCTGCTGTTACAGGTGAGTACTTTACTTAGTAAGTTGTGCTGCGGTGTGCATTACAGCAGCATAGCGTATTTTGCAAATCACATGAGTCCTATCCAAATTAGCTTTTTATTGTTGATAAATCCACAAGTCAAACACTGGATATGCTCTTCGTGGCATACAGACACCTGGGTTTGTCTATGAACTTCAAATCGTGAGATTTGGCCAAAACCTGTGAGAACCTTGATCAGATTGTACGCAGAGAGCAAGGAGATTATTGATTTATTTAATAAAAGACAATGAAATGATAAATAATTTAATTATTGGACACAAATTATTGCACAGAGCAATATCGTCTTTAATGTCAAGTACACATTAAATAATGAGGCATCATGACTGTGTCGCAAATTGACAATTCCTGTACTCACATCTTGAGATAATTATGGCATTAGGCATAATAGTGCATCAGTTACAGTAATTTTGGCCGCAAAAAAAAAAGGTGCACATACAACACTAAACAGGTCTGATTGTTTAGGGCAGAAAGAAAATTGTTATTTGCTGACAAGTTTTGATAATAAACAATATATAAACATATACATTATATCTACTACTCAGCCACAAGGATCATTTCAACATGCATCTTTAAGTATGTTTATGTATGTTTTGTCACTGTACATCAATTTCAGTGTCTGAAGACAAGCATGCTGTACAACAAGAATGTATGATTTCCTTGGAATCAGAGTTATGCAGAATGGAATGGGGCAATGGATAGTGAGTGTTGGGGAGCACTGTTAGCGAAACATACTTTGTTGGGGGTGGGGGGGAGTTCTTTCAATATTTCCCCAGTTAAGCCGGTTTGATATCCAGCTTAGTTAAGTGCTGGCATTATGTGTGAACTACTTACACACACCTGGGGCCTCATGCACTAAGACTTGCGTGGCTTTCATATTAAAACACGTTGTTCGTCCATTTCCAGAAAACGTCGCACGCATAAAAAAAAAAAAATCCAGATGTACGAATCTGTGCGTACGTACGAATTCAAGCACATTCCTTTCATACATCTCAATCAATGCGGAAATGTTAGAGTACCAGACTCCTCCCCTCTCCACGCCCGTACATAAATATGCAAATTAGTATAAACAGGTCTTGCGAGTGGGAATGATTACGATGCGTGATAAGATAATCACATTATAAAGCATGAGGCAAAAATAAAAACGATGTGAGCTGGAGACACTTGTAAACAAAGTAGAGGCCCGAAAAACTATGATTTTTGCCAGGCTGCCTTCGGAAGTCAATAACAACCTCCGTGATGAAAGTGCCTTCGGAGTATCTTGGCCGTCGCCGTTAGTGGCTGAATGCTGAAGGGGCATCAAATTGTGATCGTGGAGGCTTTAAGTTAAATTTAATACAATAATATAAGACAACCCTCCACCGCTGATACCGGATGAATAACGTGTTTAAGGAGCATCTGATTGTGGAGGTTTGAACTTGGAAGACGCGCATGAAGCGTATCATGTACCACTGTGTGTACAATAAAGCAGATGGTTGAAAATAAAGTTAAAGGGATTGTAACACTTATTTGTTTTGGATGAGTACAGAAGTGCAATAATATTTAATGAAGGAAATACAATGTACTGGGTACATATATATTTATGGGCTAAGAGCAGAAGACTGAAGTTCGACTAAGGGAGGAAGAGTGGAAATTTTTAAAACACAGACCAGAGACTTCTATGATGCAAAATATGAAGTGTATTGACAGAATATTTACAAATATTTACAGAATTAATCAAATCCTGGATCCAACGGAATGAAAAAGTCCAGTAGCACACAGTCCATGCGAATCAATGTTGAATACAAAGGGCGTCCAACCGAAATCAGAATCACTGAATCCCGATTTGGTCCCAGTGGACCTGGCAGCATGGGTGTGTGCATTGGTGAATGTGAGGCTTTGAAAAGTGCATGGGCACTATAGCTATAAAAAAATAAAATAAAATAAAAAGCGCTATATAAATAGCAGTCCAGTCCTTTCAGAATCCAAGAATTCTGCGCTTCCAACTTAAAGTGGAAGTCAACCTTAAACATTTCTTGATAATAAACATGACATTCTGATTAATATTGCATTTGTGGAATATGAGTTATGAAGCAAAATCCAGCCGTTTTTATCCATCCACATTGATGTCATCTTCAGTCGACTGCAAGTGGCAAAATGGCCCTGAGATGGATAAAAACTGCTGGATTTTGCTGCTTAACTCATATTCCACTAATATTAAACAGAATACCATATTTAGACTAGTGGGGCTGCATGGAACATATTATTGCCCCCCCCCCCCCCCAAAAAAAAAAAAATTTGGGTTGACTTAAAACTAAAGAAAAAGATTAGAGAAAGCACATTTCCAACCAACGTCACTCACCTCACACTACTCTTGACTTGAGAAATGCTTTTTCCAAGATGAATGAAGATTTTATAGTTCTATAGCCGATACTAACTTTTATTTTCTGTTCATGTAGGTGTAATGGCAAAGTGTCCCAATAACTATAACAATAAACAACCAATAACATTTTTTTTTTTTTTACAAACAACATCAACTTCATTAATAAATATGTACAAATGTTCTTGCGCCGCACACAAGTTGGGCGTAGTTTGACAAAATCGCCATCTGATTCATGACATGTACGTACCGGTCGTGCCCTCAATTGAAATTTCCATAAACCCCGCCCTTATTTCCCCACAAAAGGACATCCGTTTTGACGCGACTGAGCTAAAATGTGAAGTTCCAATTGCAAAACATGGTCCCAAAACTTGTACAACTTTCCTATTTAATATTACTCCCGTTTTCAAAATGTTGCTATCATTGGAGAGCTTGTTAAACACAGAAACTGACAACATATTATTATAACATCAATTATTTTGTAATTAATTCCAAAGTTAAAGTAGAGTATGCTGCACACAGTGGCTGACTGAAGATAACGCTGTCTTGATATATTTGATTAATCATTCTGCAATTTTTTAGCATATCAACATACCGAGCCAAGGAAGAATTTTAATAGCTATAAAGAGCTGCAGATCAGCAGCAGGAGAGACAAAGATAGAGCACCGTAACTGTGCTCAATCATGTGGAGTCCCACTGGGTGTGGACAGAAGAAGAGAATGGTTTAAAGAAAGCTAAAGACTAAACTAATACCACAAGTTGTAAGGTTGCTATGGTCTGATCTCATATAAACATAAACCAATGCTACTTCTAGATAGAAGAGTAGAGTTCAACTGGCATAGCATAATTCCTTTCGTTTTATTACACTGTGAATGCATTGGTCTCGTTTCAAAACCCTTATTTAATTCTCATTTAGTCTGAAAATGTTAGTGGAAACTGTCATAATGACACAAATGACAGGATGGTTGTCTTATTTTGGTAGAGTCTAACTTGAACCATGCAAATTTGCACTACCTTAGTCAAAATGTGTGTAATTAACCTAGTACGTAATCTTGGCTATATTTACCCGAGGGTATTCCTCGGGGAAGCCCTGTGGTTACTGTAAGTAGTGCTTACATTTTATTGACACTGAAAAACAAACTAATGTTTACCAACAAAAGCCTGTACAGTATTCTGAGAGTCATCAAATAGTGAGGCAGGATTCCACCAAAATACTCAACAAATCAACATCTCCCTCTGGTGGTCTCACTTTGTGCTGCATCTACTTTTTCCAGTCAAGTATTAAATCAACATGCAAATAGCATAGCAATCATGTACTGTATTTTCCCAATTGGACAAAAAAAGGATTTAATTTACAGAAAAAGCATTAATTGTAAATTTTTCATAGTGTAGTCTTTCCAAATTGGACAACTGGGGCAATGGTGTTCACAACTCTTAAGTGTAGGCTATTCTAGCCCCACCCAACAAGCACAAACTCATTTGCAAGTGTAGCTATGAGTTTCTAGGCCTGAAGAAATTTCCCAGGAATTCTTAGAATTGCCTTGTGATTGGCTTATGACCTGTTTAAGGGGGACCACGCCTGTTGCCCAAAGTCAGTTTGGATATGCTCCAGTTTACCCGCCGTAAACTATAGAAAAATAGAATATAGAAAATAAAATAAAATATAATAATAAATAATAAATGAATAAACCCTAAAATAACCTAAATAATAAATATTTAAAAATATAAATACATATAAAAATAAATATATAAATAATTAATAATCTAATTCAATTGCATGAGCCTGCTATAGATCACAAAACCCAGCCAAGGTTTCCTTTCTATTTAATGAGGAATGAGTCAATCATGTCGTGCGAGACAGCAGCAAAGGCTTCAATATACACGACGACAAGTAAATTAAATGTGTGCCATTATTAAGATGAGTCTATTACAACAATATTGTAAGATTAGTGTTACTGTTAATACAGCCATTAGGGTCACAGGTGAGCTGGAGGTGCAAACGCAACACTTTTGTTTTTGCTCGCATTTTTTTGTGAGTTGGACTCAAAGATCTAAAAAAATTCTACATCCACAAAAGGACATTTCCCTCAAATATTGTTCACGACTGAATCTGTGTTATGCCAAGCTCAAACTATGCGACTTTTTTGTCTTTCACGACAGTCGCGCTGTCAGATTACCCGATTAATTCATTCTGTGTCATGGACCGGACGTGTAGTCACACTACAAGTCCGAATCAGACGCCACCCGATCATCGTGTGCTGTAATGCCAAGAGCACCGTGTCGGCACTGGTTGTCGGGGAGGCGGAACAAGAAAAGCGGCAGGAAGGGTGCGTTTGACTGCTCGGTAGTTCTCAAACACCGAAATATTATATTGTGTTTGTATAATTTGTGTAATTTATACTGCTTAAATATTTATTCTTATTTGACTTGTTTTAATCCAGTGCATTTGATACGCGCATTCACTCCAAACCGCCCTTCGAGGGGGAGAAAAGCCCGGCCCGGCTTCTATAAAAAGATACTGTATATGTCTGTCCAAAAGATGTTTCCATCCCTACTTATGCCCAAATCATACTTTAAAAAAAATATTAGAACGACAGTCAGAATATTTTTTTGTAGGCTACTCTAGACTTCGCCGTTTCTCCTCCATCTCATCTCCACCGTTGCCTGACAATGTCAATTTTGGGAGGTGCATGGCTCCCATCCATAAAATCAAAAATAATGTGACTTTTGATATTATTCGAGTATGTGTTGCTCATATTAAATGGCAACAAATGTACACAATGCGTGCGCTATATAAGCTCAAGCAGCAGCGCCGCAGCGGGGTTTTTTTTTTTTTTTTTTTTAGTTCACCTGTCTGGCCAAGTCCCATGAGATATCCAGGGGAGAAATATATTAAATAAATAAAATAATTTAAAAAATAATAATAATAAACAAATAAAAAAGGGAGCTAAAACGTGCTGGTCAGTACGTGATTGACGTTTCACTCTCTCTCGCTATTGGTCAATGCTGCGGAACCAAAAGGACGACGACGTAGGTATGTCACATTGTGTGACAAGACGAGCAAAAATTCTGACATGCCAGACTTTCGTCGTGATGGTTGTGAATCGTCCCAGACAACAGGCGACCAATCGTTGAACGTGTCACACTACACGGGCGACGCTACGTCAAGACAACTCAAAATCGTTCACGACATGCCCCGTTTGTCCGCGACACGTTGGTCGGGCCAAAATCTATAGTCTTGTAGCCTGCTTCGTACCTCAAAACAATCTTGTACACAAAGAAACGTTTCAAGACGTGCGTGTGTCCAAAAGATGCCGCTGAGGATGTTTAATGACTGTAATGTATATACCAATATATATATATTAGGGGTGTTAAAAAAATCGATTCGGCAATATATCGCAATCTTACAGTGCACAATTCTCGAATCGATCCTATATGCAGCCAAATCGATTTTTAAACATCAATTTTTTTATGGAAATATTCAACAAAACGTTTTACTTAGGGTTAGGGTTCACACTTTAAGCATGGAAGAATGTTCTATTAATGGAACATTAAGCCTTAATATTTGATTTCAGGGCTGTTCAAACATGAAACAGACTGCAACCTGTTTGTTAAATATAGTAGCTCAGTTATAAGCCTGAATTTTCAGATAAATAAATACATTTTCATACAAATCTTACAGTGTACATGTACACGTTTACTGATTACTATTTTCGAAATTTGAGTAAGAAAAGAAGAAAAAAATCGCAATAATCAATTTATAGCTTTGTATCGGGATTAATCGGCATTGAATCGAATTGTGACCTATGAATCGTGAAAACGGATCAAATCGCCAGGTACTACGCAATTCACACCCCTAATATATATATATATATATACACACACACACTAGCCTGTGAGCTGTCTGTCTGTATGTATACGTATCGTTTATACAGTAGTCTGCTCGCGAAATGGGAGTAAGATGGCCACCCTGTCGTTTCAACGGCTTGCACAAGCGTATATGGGCTATCGCACTGGTAGGGTGTGTGTAGGGTTCTGAGGCGGCTGGGTCGCGCTGGCCGCGGCCCGGCCTGGACCAGGTTGAGTGGACGTGGGGAAAGGGGAGGCCGAAACGAGGCGGCGGTGGCCCCACGGGGAGCGACGGTAGGGCCCCTCGGCTCGAGCCACCGGGAGCCACCGACACAACGCTCGCCGCGCTGCTGCTCTGTCGCCACCGACCGACCGCGGCCGGGGAGCTCCCGCGAGCCCCCAATCCACGGTCGCCCGCTGTAGAGGCCATAAGCCGAGACTTTTGAAGCCATGGGGCCGCCATCTTGGGACTTCCAAGAAACATATCTCGGCATACACATTTAGCTGCAAAATGCCTACATGTGTAGCGGTAAACTGCACAAATCGCCAGTTTAAAGGCTGTGGGCAAACATTTCACCTATAAGTATGGTTGAAATGGAAAGATGAAATAAAAATACGATTTTCTTTTTAAAATTAAAGAGAAAGAGGGTATCATACCTACTACGGACTTGTACATATCATATCATACATACTACGAGCCATCTGTCTAATCTGCTGTATTTGTTTTAAAAGGCAGCAGCTTTTTTTCATTTATTTATTTTCAGCTTTTTATTGTTGTTAAAAAATTAAAATTTTCAAAGAATGCTGATGTGATTTTTTTTTTATGTCTACAAGAATAACCGTAAAAACATAAAACCGCGTTTTTTTTCTCAGACTATAATCGTACACCAAAATCTGAAACCGTTGCACCCCTAATTCAATCCTCTGGCAATTAATCTTACCTGAGCAAAGAGAAAACACTGTAGGAATTTCTGACGGAGCTTTGGTCGACCTGAAGTAGACTATTTTTCTTGCGCTCCGAATGATCCTGCAACAGAAACATGTCAGCCATGAAATGAGGCACACTGTCACAAGTCATTATGCAAAAGCTCTCTAGAAATGTACTAATAGTGTACCTTATGGTCAAAGTCAGCTGCATAGTAGCCATCATTCAACCCAAATATGATCTCATTTGTATTCCTGGATCGAATCTGTGGAAATAGTAACAATACAAACTCACCGTACAAAGTCATATTTCTTTAAAATGTTTGGGTTAACAATTATTAGTGCTTGTCGTTTTTATAATTTATTGTAAAATATGTTTTTTAATAAATGCACAAAAATATATCGCACATATATCCCACCAATGAAGTTTACAACTCATACGTTATAGTCTCAATGTGTGGTGGCTGACCTGCTGTCCTGTGTATCTGAGGCCATCGAGATTGACCTTCCATTCTATGAGGAGCTGGTACTGTTTCTCCTGTCCTCCCCAGATCCTTACCACAAAGCAAGACACTGAGGTGTCCAAAAGGTCAGGCAACATGCCAAAGTCCAGACTCCTCCAAGTAGGATTCTTTAAAACACACATATACATATCGATCATCAGTAGCATATCGCTTTAACTTGCATCCATCCATTTTCTGAAGCGCTTATCCTCACTTCTTTCACCAAAAGTATGTATTATGCAATAATGTGAGAAAGATAAAAAATATTATCATAGTGTGAATATTTGTAGTGCCCGACCGATATGCAATTTATGAGGCAGATGCCAATACCAATTTTTGGCGTAAAAATTCAGGTTACCGATTAATCTGACAATTATTCCAAAAAATATATTTAATGCATAAAATCACCCCCCCCCCCCCCAATTCTTTTTCAATGGGTGTCACTTACGCACAAACTTTTGCTATTTAAATTCTCTGCTTTGAATGGCAAGTCCATAGTATGACCTTATCAACAAATTTTAATGACGTATACAAGGTTATTGTTAAGATTTATGTGTCAATAATAAAACTATTCTTACTTGTTTACAACTGCTGTAAAGCATTAACCTTTTCTTTTATATATTTTTATCTTGTGTTATTTTCACAAGTCTTGGGACTTATTGTCCTAACCTGGGACCTCGGGGATTGTATTTCATTCCATGTCATGTGGAAATGTGAGTTAAGACCAAAAAATATATAAAAAAATTCCTTAGATGTTTGCATCCTTGAATTTTGAGAAAAGAAAGTCTTTGAATTCTTCAAATATCAACTTTAAATAAAACTTGGAAGGACAATAAGAAAATAAAACAATAAGAAAGTGAAATTAGAATAGAATAAAAACTAAATATTAGCAACTGAAAAAAACAGTGAGAACCTGTGCGTTTTGGCCTCTTGGGGGCAGTGTGGTGCTGTGTATCTATTTGTGTACACACTTAAAATTAGTACAGAGGAAAGTTACTAGACTGGACACTGATTGAATTATATTAAAATAAATTCACACATTAGGAAGAATTTGTGCATTTACGTAGTGTTATCTTACTTGTGGGTATGTGTTCCCACAGCATTTGTTTGTAAATATTCGTTATTTAAAAATCTCTCCCGAAGTCCCGAAGTTCCTGTTAGCATTTGAATAGGATCCTCCCTTCGCGTTTAGCATTAGCGCTAGGCTAGCGATGTTTTAAATTTAAATATGCAGTGAATGTAATTCTTATCGTCGTGTGTTTAATTTTACAGTTAACTCCAACTGCGGTGTTGTTAAACAGCTTAAAGGACGCTTAGGGACAACAGAATAACCAGAATAACAGACTACACACTTTGGTAGTTGCTAATGCTATGCAAGCAAAATAGTACATTCAGGGTACTTTCACAGGGTCGGAACTTTCGGTTTTCTTCAATGATAACGTTTAAGGGAAAATAATTGTCCGATTGTTTTGGCCGGTGTATAAAGGGCAGTAATCGCCCGATTATAATCAGCGGCCGCTTATAGTTTTCTGACGTAAATCAAATCATGTCTTTAAATGTGTAGAATTATAAACTGAAGATATATCACCGTACTCTCTTAATTGAAAGTGCACAAAAGTATCTATTAATGTAGTAGTAGTTATGGCAATGATTTTGGCCATGATAGCATTAAGCACTGTATATTTTAATAGCATTTATTTTATATATTATTGATTATTTTAGGCCGCAACAATCGTAAAAAATGCATATATATATATATATATATATATATATATATATATATATATATATATATATATATATATATATATATATATATATATATATATATATATACTGTATATAGCCTGGACGTAATTAGCATTCCTTGCATAAAAATGTCATCCATCCATCCATCCATTTTCTTAACCGCTTGTCCTCACAAGGGTCGCGGGGGGCGCTGGAGCCTATCCCAGTTGGCTTCGGGCAGTAGGCGGGGTACGCCCTGAACTGGTGGCCAGCCAATCGCAGGGCACACAGAGACGAACAACCATCCACACTCACAATCACACCTATGGACAATTTGGAGTGTTCATTAACCTGCCATGCACGTCTTTGGAATGTGGGAGGAAACCGGAGTACCCGGAGAAAACCCACGCAAGCACGGGGAGAACATGCAAACTCCACCCAGGAAGGCCGAAGCCCGGATTCGATCTCACGTCCTCTGCACTGGGAGGCGGACGTGCTAACCAGTCAACCACCGAGGCCCCCCCCCAAAAAAAAATTAATAATGATAATATATAAAAAGAAATCCAAATTGTTTGATATAAAACTGTTTTTAGTAGTGAAAATAGTTACTTTGCCTCGTAATGATATACTTTTATTATGAAGTAATTTAATTACTAACTCAGTTACTTTTTAAGCAAGTAATCAGTAACTATAACTAATTCCTTTTTTAAAGTAACATCCCCAACACTGTTCTACAAGGAGATGGAAATTTGATGAATTACTTAGGACAAAGGTCAGAATTAGCGAGAGTCACTCAATAGGAAAGTGTAGAAAGCCAAAGCTGAATGAAAACAAGAAGATTCGACAGGAAACATTTCTCAAGAAAATTGATGGCAGGATTGAGACAGAATACTAGAAAAACTTTTGTCTGCAACAACGTGAAATTGTTTGAGGGGAAGTGGAGCAGAGTGTTGAAAGGAGTCATGACTTCCTGTCGTGTTTTACACAGTTTTGTTTCCCAGGGGGCACTGAGTGAGCAGCGTGTCTGAAATGAGCTTGTGTCAGCTCATGACTCAACAGCAAGGCTGACAACATCGTGTACAGTTGTAGCGTTGACTCGGAGTAGTATTAGAAGGTCAGCATTATTTTTCACGCAAAGGAGTATTGGGGCCATATTTAAATAGGTTGTTTGTTTGTTTTAATTAATAGCGAAATATAGATACAGTATAGTTAAGATAAATAGGTTGGAAAATTGTTGACAAATGAACTCATTGACCACCAGTCACTGGGATCACATTCAAACACCCTTTGACCTTTTATGACCACATTCTTATCACAACTGTGTCAATACACACACACACACACACACACACACACACACACACACACACACACACACACACACACACACACACACACACACACACACACACACACACACACTTTGATTTACACTAAGTTTGGTGGAGAGTAATAAAATAGGAAAGAAAATATTGTCAAAAAGTGACTTATGCTAAAAGCAACAGTGGTGTCTTGAGATACGGGTGACCCAACTTGTGAGATTTCCAGATACAAGCAGTCATTTTGGGGGTTGATTGTTTTTTTTTGCATTGATTTTCCAGCAAAAATTGGACACGAGCCCTGTATGGCTGCTCCAAACTCAATTCAACTCACTTCACAACAAGTAGCAGTTTGGAAGATAGTGATTAATTCTTCTAAAAAGGCTCTTGAAGCTGTTCAACTCATTTGCTCCCCCAAAAATATGTTCTATTTTAAATATCACTGGTGTCCCAAAGACCTATATATACGTTTTTTTTTTTATGGGTGGGGTTTAATGCAGCCTCTGAACTGAAGAGAACAGTTGAAGAAATGGCACTTATTACAAAAAACAGCAGGTGGCAGCAGAGTATAAGAGATCAACCAGGGCTATGTTGAAAAAAAAACTAATTTACCCACAGGTTTGCGAATAATGATTAAACTTAGCTATATTCTAATGGTAATTGCGACAAAACGGAAACAGATACAAATATACTTTTTTTGCTGATGAAAGAAGAGACTCTAATCTTTCTTTTGGTAGGTTCCATGTTTTCATAGCAATAGAACAGAATTTTCTGTGGGCCTTTCAAAATCAGTCAAAATCTAGTAAAACAGCCGGGAGCGAAGGGGGTTGCTTCAGTGAAAATAGCAGGGAGTGAATGAGTTAATAAATAAATAAATATCTAAATAAATAGATAAAATAAAAAATGTTTTCACATATAACAGGGTATGCATAAAGCCTAATGTTGTAGATGGGATTATTTTCAGCATTATGTTTACATTTTCAGGGACTAAGGTTAATTTTGTTTGAAAGTGGCACCTTTTTTTATGTTATGATCTGACAATTCTGTTGTTGCATATTAATCCCAAAGGGTATACAGTATATTTATCAATTTATTGATGTTAAAATTAGGGCTAGTCGATAGTCGGCGATATTGAGCATTTTGACGAATATCGTATTGACCTTTTTTTTTTTTTTTAATCTGTTGGCCGATAAAAAATCAAACTAAAACCATTTTAATTTCAGGAAGCTATTTATTCAAATTTTCAGTTAACTTTAGAAGAGATGCTGCTGACCCTGGGAACCTTCTGAACCTTTTGTTTTTGTTTGACGTGAAAAAAGAAATTTGAAGGTTTAAGTCAAGATTTTAGGTATTTTTAAATTTGGGGGGAAAAAAGATTTAATGTACTGTAGAAAACTATAGCTAGCTATGGTATTGTTTAAGTTTCCATTTAACTTTTTACGACATACTGATTACCTTGGGAGCTCCCTGAACATTTTGTTAGAAATTTAAAAGAATGTCTAACAATTACATTTTGAAAAGTCCGAAAAATTGTACAATAAACATGCTTTAAGACATTACAACAAAGTCAAGATTGGCATTTGTATTTTTTTTTTTTAATTACGCCAGTATTTCCCCCCCAGAAAAAGAATATCAAATCCAAATATCGGTTATCGGCCTCCTTGACTACTAATAATCGGCATCGTATCAGCCCTAAAAAAAACATCGGTCTATCTCTAGTTAAAATGTCCAGACATTTTGATTTTATTGTAAGGCCATATCACAGAGACGTACCTATGCTGTCTAATTACATGCTTTCTTGCAATGACCAGTGACACGCATTCTCAACATGTCCAGAATACAAATATGTGTGAACTGTAAAAGCAAAACAAATACTCACCAGTGAGTCACGTATGACTTCACTCTTGTAAAAATCTAAAAAGACATGAAGGAAAAAATGTATGAATAAATGAATAAAAAGGACACAGATGAAGGAAAATCAGTCACAGAAAGCAATTCAAAGTTTTTCTGTTTAATTTTGTGTTGTTAAATTTGCTAAACAAAGTATAACTATTAGGCCGGCTAGTCAAATTAACACTGACCACTAGATATGCGATCTCCTATACAGAGATGGAGGGTGAAGTATGTGTCCAGCAGTGGGGAACCATTCTTATTGACGATGTTTCTTGCTGCGATGCTCCGGAGGTGACGCAATCGTCTCTGTTGGAGACACAGAAAAAAAAACAGAACGGCATTAACAGCAAATCCAATATTTCTAATTAAATTTTAGTTACAGGATGAAATAATGGCTAATTTCAAAACACAGAACCATCAGTATGTCCTGGGACAGAAGACAAGAAAATCTGTTTTTAATGGAGGCATGACATCTTTACGGTGAAACTAACCAGGTTGCGATCATAGCACAGAAAAGGCCCTATTTGACAACACTTAACTTCACCTTAAAAGAGAGATATAACAAATAAAGGACAGTGTTCTAAAATATACATTGTTATAGGAGTTATAATTACATTTTCATCGTAGGGTGAGGCAATAAATCGAATAAATTCAATTAATCGTCATTTTGAAAATCGAATCGTTCAAAATTTGCTAAATCGTGAAATCAAATTTTGGCTTCTGGATTATTAAAAGCTGTTGTTCTTATGTTCTGTTGGATCCAGATGTTATTGTGAGGTGTAATTTTGCTAACTATGAATGTTAAGTTTATGTTAAAACTGATTTAGAATCAGTATACATTATTGTTGTCTGAAGATTTTTGCACAGGAATTATTTTTGAATAAGTGAGACAGTTTAAATAAACGTTTGCTGGGTTTATTAGATTAAAATTGATTAAAATCGTAATCGCCCTGAATGACTGAGAAAAAAAACGAGATTTTATTTTTGGCCCATATCGCCCAGCCTTATTTCATAGTCATAAAAATACCATGTTTATGTCAATCCCCAGGTCAAGTTAATCTGCAAAGGTCAAATCGAGGAAACTGGTTCAACCATTGTCAAAAAACGGCCATGCCATGCAAGTTCTGGTGTCAACTAGTCTTACATAGGAAATGTAGACTGGGGACAAAAGAGTGGATCATGTCCCTGGCTTTGGGCAAATGTGTTCACAATGGTGCACAATGTCCCTGGTGACCACAGACACGAATTGCACGCCTGCAGTCATGCTGAGATGAAATGGAAGTCATGGGATTCCCTATACGATTAAGAACCTCAGACACAAGAACACTGATTGTTCCATGTGGGACTTTCAACCGCCCCTTAAAAAATGTCAGTACGCCTGGATGAATGTGAACCCCAGGCAGAGACAAATGGTTGCGACTGCAGTGTGAAACTGCTGCGAAACGTAAAATAACTCCAAAAATCAAGCTTTAAGAGAGCTTGTGATGAACAGCAAACTTGGTGTCCTTAAGGGCAAGACGTGAGACCTAAAATGAGACTTAAAATGATGAATGTGAACGGGTATCATTTCTATTAAAAAAGTTTGTTGCCCACTAGATCCCTTGTTTCGCCGCTTCACAATGATTCAACTTTTTTCAATTAACATTCCTTGTCAGTTTGTGTGAAGCTAAACATATTTGGAATATTGGCCGTCTGCTCTGCAAAACCAAATCTTCACGCCATACCGCTTCCTCGACTTTTGTTTTGAAGACCAGCTAAGACTCACAACCAGATTCAGTCAAGAGCCATTCATATTTGCTTCTTTACCAAGAGCTGGCAAATGTGTAATCCTGAACCATTTCTGATGCATGCGTTCCAAAGCCACCCATCACTGCACACTTTAAAAGGAACTTAACAGCTCGTAAGTAATCATTACTTTAAACAAAGTCATTATTTACATACAAAATGGCATCACTCCAACACAGGCATAATACTGTCCAGGGCAGGGGTGCTCGAGCTCCAGCCTGTTTTCCATGTTTCCCTCCTGCAGCACAGCTGAATCTAATGATCAGCTAATCAGCGAGCTTTGCAGAAGCCTGATAACGATCCTGATCATGAATCAGGTGTGTTAGTGGAGAGAAACATGGAAAACAGGCTGGATAGGGGCTTTCCTTCTCAAACATTTTAAAACACGCCTCTTATTAGGGATGTGCCAAAAAATATTGATTCCTATAAGAATCGGCATTCTCATTTAGTACGATTCAGAATCGATTTTATTTAAATGATTTCATACTGTCTTGCCTTTGTCTGTGTGTGCCTTTATTTGGAGCATTGTTCATGTTCATGATTTGGCCACTTGGGGGCAGTGTGGTTCCACGCTGTCTGAAACATTGTTAAGTTGTAACCACATTAGAGAGTTGAAGGAAAAAGTCACGATCAAGTTATTCCAATAAAAGTTGGTTTTTTGCAGTGTGGAGCTGTTCCTTTGAGTGATAAAAGTGCCGCGAGTAGCGCGCTAATTAGCATTAGCGAGTCAGACTGGAGTAGATCATTACAATTCCTTGCACATCTATTGATTGAAGCAAAAGTCATTGTCAATCAAATCATTTTGAATTAAAAAAAAACATTTTTAATCGAAAATCGCAAGCCCAAAAATCGGAATCGAATCAAATCGTGAGGCAATCAAAGATTCCCACCCCTACCTCTTATGGTAACTAATCAAAATACTAAGATACAAATAATACAACTTTCAGTTCGTATCTAATCCTTTACTATTATCAATAAACTGTAATAAAAAATAAATAAATAAGCGTCCCCTTTTTTTGCTTTATCACATCCAGATCATGAACATAAATACAAAGGGTGAGACTATTTCATGCTTGCATTTTGTATGGAGTACAAATTAATTATTTTTCATAAATCAATTGATTTTGATTAATCACATGTCAACTGCCAAAGGCACTGTTGATTCCGTCTCAACAAGGTTTGTGGCCTGGACAAGAAAATGGTAGCAGCTGTAGGAGTAAGACTACATCAGACTACGCAGACCCTCACTAAGGCACAACTCCTTATTAATCTGTTCGTTATAATACTCTCATTCAAGAAACATTGCGGTTCTAGCCTGGCTGGCTGATTTTGCTAGCCAGCTCAGCACAATTTCTGCACTGCTTCAACAAGGTTTACATTTGCTGGACAGACTCTATGAACTGTACCGCGACTCGACTCGACTCTCTTTCCTTCTATTGTTTTCCCATTTTGCTACATAACATTTCATCTCGAATTGTTAAATCAATTCAATATTGTTTTTGAAAACAAGGTTCCTATGTTGAACAGCCCACACTTTTGTGTCATTAAAAAATTGAAACATAATGTATAACATAGATGATTTAACTGATTCATTGATCATTTCCCCCATGTTTAATCAAATAAATATTACCAAATACACCACCCTAACCTCCATTATAATCAAATCATCAGACACAAACAAAAGATAATTTACGTTTTACTGTCATGCATATCATTGGAACAATACTGCTGTTATATGACATTATGTGTTCGAGTAAGTTAAAGATGAATACGTGGTTTTGCCAAAATGGAGCGAGCATGGGAATCCACTCGAGGTGCAGCAGGCGCAACATAAGAACGTGCTTCTTCATACCATTATGATATTCTTGTGAATCAGTCATGCAAGTGAGCATGTGACATCAAAAGAGATTACAGGACAAATATGCAGAAAATGGTCATTTGAACTGTAGTTATTTTCAATGCTGACTTGTCGTACAAATAATACTTTTTTTTTTTTTTGCCTATACGCATGTGTCTATTAACGCATTTATACCCATCCGGAAGGGTGATTTCACTCAAGAAAACAATGGCAAGCAATTCAAGAGTGTGGATGTGTTACAGAAGCACTAATATACACAGCATTCATTTAACTGAATCTATTTGACATGGGGTAGTAGGACTGAAAACTGAGAAACTCAGTTAATGCTGCCCATGTGACTACAGTACACGTGAGTAATTATTGAGGGTGGGGGTGGAGAGACACAGACTGAGTATAAAGTATAGTATTTAAATTCCAAAACTGAGCACCGATGTGTAAATGTGTTATTTATGGAAACAAACCTTGAACATGCATGGGGAAATATAAGTTATAGTTGAAACTCATGTAGCAATTGATGTCCCATTGTGCATTAGTCGTAACACATTTCCGGTAATGCAACCCCAATCAATTCTGATTACAATCAGTAATGAAGTTAATAGTATAAACCTGACTAACAAATGCACAATACTGCCATAATATCCCAAATGCAAAACATTTTTATTCAGTCTTGCCAAAGATTGGCTGATGGCTGAATAGCACGGGTTTACAACTTTTACACTGTCAAATGTCAATGAATGAAAAATAAACCGTAAACTGACTTCAGGCACATTTCAAGATTTGTGATATTTTAGCGGGACATCAGATGAAAACTATTCAGGTTTTTGATGATTATTAAGTGTAAACAACTAAGGAGCAATCCCCTAGTAATGACATATGCCACGGTTTTCCTTCCTGTCACTTGGTTGGGAGCACGAATACAAAGTTGACTTGCTGGAACGGAAGTGCTTCTCGCGGGGGGGAACAACAACAAAACCAAAAACGCGAATCCATGCACGCTTTGAAAACAACCCGGAAAAGCAGGAGTGGATGTTTTAGAGTACAGCATACTGTGTCACCCAAGCTAGCTACCTGCAAGCTAGCAGCTGTTAGCTTCCAAGCTAGCTTGACAGGCCCGCCTTACTCCTCCAGGCAGCAGTTGCATCTGACATTCTAAACTCCTACAACAAAACCGAGACAGTCCTAGCCGAGTCGCCTGCTGGTCAATTAAATGTTTGTCTGTGCCGGGGCGTGTTCAAATGCTTTGTTCTTACCTGCTGGGATGTGAGCTCTACGTGCAAGGCTCGGGATGATGAAGCTCCAGAGTTGGTAACCGAGGCGGCGGGGATGGCGAGAACCCGACCGGTGATGGAGCTCATCCTCCTGTCGGCATCTAAGCGGGTCGCCCTCAATCAGCGAAACGTTCCATGTTCATCATCTACAGATGCGTGGCTTTGAGTCTTAAAAGGTCGAGGCATCCACACGAGAAACGCACGAATGTTTTTTTTGTTGTTGCAGGTAACAAGCCACAACAGCTGTCCGCTAACCAACAGGACGTAAACAAAGTACTGTAAAGGCTATTTTGCTACACTGTTCGGAAATCAGTCTCCGGTTTAGTGCTGTGACGCCATCGCTTTTGATTGGCTAATATATAACGTCCATCGCAAAGAAACAACGTTCGAAACGCAAAACTCGTGTGACTATTGGTTAGTTTGTCTGTTTCTCATCTACAGTGGGCGGGCTTATGTAGAAATCTGTCAAAGCAGCGGAATATGCGGAAGTAGTCCTCTTCTTAACAGCGTGACTGCAGTCGCTGCATTTGTATGCGGTCACGTTACTTTGTACTGGTAGCTTACACCTGGTATTTTGCTTTATTTATTTGGCCCATAAGAGTGAAACAACGAGAATCTATATAATTATTTGAGAACAAACTTATTGGTTGAACCACCACGTCCCAAGTTTTGTGAATATCAGCCAAGTAGGACCATACAGTGGCAAAAGTACTCACACACTGTATTCAAGTAATAGATACTTTTCTAAAATTGTCTGGTAAAAGGAGTACTGTTAAGATCTGACTCTTGTTCCCATCAGCTTTGCTACATGCTTATATATAATAATAAAAATAAAGTAAATTATCTAATGTTAAGAAGTGGAGAGGGGGGCTTACCTGCAGTTTTGCATAAAGAATTTGAAAGCGATACTTGGTTTAACTAAAAGTACTGTATTTTTAAAGAATCCAGAAATACATTGTGCATGTTTGAATATATTTTTTTAATATGTGCAAAGACTGAGAAAGGTGTATTACTCAGTTGTGGGGATATCGAGATAAACTATTTTTCACCCTTAAAATTTTCCTGATTTCTTTTTTTGGGGGATGGGGGGCACGGCTAAAAAAGAGCGCCCTTTTTCACATCAGTGGCCATTTGCCCCAATTGTATGTTACATAGAACTGTTGAGCATTTAAACCACTACAGCATACATTTAGCTAGCTAGCTATGCCAACACCACAAAAAAAAAATAATTCTGGATGTAACTATTTACATAAAAGCTCTTCTTTTTTTTTTGGTCATTTTTTAATAAACAGTTAACTTTGCCTGGGTTGACTCTGGTTACTGCAAAGACTCGGTGGGATATATTCCAGAACCAGAGGTCGATATTCAGTTTGTTTATTTTTCCAGTTAACAAGAATTGTTTTTTTCGCGATAGTAAGGGCTACAAGTGAAGATTGAAATGTTTTACGTGGTAAGTCAGTTGTTGTTAGGTCACTTAGCAAACACAAGTTTGGAGATAAAGGTATCTTACAGTCCAAGACAAACATTTCAAATGTATTGTCAGTTATTCAGAGTTTGTTTATTTTTCCAGTTAACAAGAATTGTTTTTTTCGCGATAGTAAGGGCTACAAGTGTAGATTAAAATTGTTTACGTGGTAAGTCAGTTGTTGTTAGGTCACCTAGCAAACACAAGTTTGGAGATAAAGGTATCCTACAGTCCAAGACAAACATTTCAAACGTATTGACAGTTGAGCGGGGTGTGTTGTTTTCAGTTTATTTGAACAGACGACCTACATGCGGCAAATCCTATTCGTCGACAGGGCGACCGACAGGTTCGCGGTACAGCGGCAGACATCCAGCGATTACTATTTGTTGTTCATTCCTGGCCTGAAAATAGGCTGGCCATTCAGGACACTCCCAAAATTCCTGATGGCTTGTTTGCCCCTGTCATTGTTTTTTTTATTGCAAAATAACCCTTTTAGTAAAAGAAGTAAATGTGGTTGTAATTTTTTAAAATATAGTTTCTTTCTTCCATATCTATATCTACAGCGTATATTTGCAGCGCACAAAAAGTTGGGGATATTCATTTGGAGTTCACATAAAATTCCTGGGTGAACCTAAAAAGTACAATGACCTTGGCAGTATGACTTAATTTGACAGATTATCTGTATTTTTTTTTTAAATTGCAGAAATAAAAAGGAGAGCGAGAGAGAGGACTTCCAAAAATAAATGTGTAAAAATGTCCAACCTGCCTGTTTGAGTTATTGTACAATTTAACATGTCATCAAGAGGGCGCCATCTGCCATTGTCCAATTTCAATTTATTACCCTTGATTAAGCGTTGCATGAGGTCTGCCAAGATATTGTATTGTAAATTTGTAATCAATAAGAGATAAACAACGTTTATTTCCCGACCCCGCCATTTTCAATTTAACCCCGCCAATCGGGCACCAAATACTAGCGCCAGTACCAAGATGTGCAATTTTTGAATCGTGTGAATTAAAAAGTGCCATTTCAGTCAATAACGTCAGTATTTATTTATTTACTACTTAATAGAAATTACTGCGCCATTTTTGATTGCCTAATTAGTGCTGTTTTTTGGAAGGATATCAAAAATTATTTTATGTGTGAATCAAAACACAAGATTATATTGGATGGTGAAAACATTATTACACTTTTTGAATCTAAGAACAAAAAATTTCCACTTTGGTTAATTTATATGTTTTATTGGGAACATAATATATCCATAAATGTAAATTTCTAAACTTGAAACCTTTATTCAAATTGTTTTTGATTGAAATTGACAATTTTAAGTCTCTTACATATATAATGAAAGAAATTCCAGTAGATAATATCAATGCTGATTTAAAAAAAAAACTAAAAAACTCGTAGCTACCTAAATGTTACATTTTGTTTTTTCTCCCCGTTTATAATTTTTACTTTTATTTTATTTTATGTGATTTATGTAAATTGGATTGACTGGTATTTGTATTCTTCTATATAAATGTTTAGTTTTTTTACGAAATAAATTACGGTGCCAAGAAAGAGTGCTCAGAGCAAAATGAGAAGTGATTGCAGTGCTCAGATAAGACTTTATACCAATCGTTAAAATGGTCAATAGACCATTGCATTTATTTTGGACTAGGAGGCAGAGGATTTTTGTTTTGTATACTGTGGTGCATGTAAAGGAGTGGAGAGTACATTTTAAGCCATAAAGTAATAAAGAATAAGTATTTGTATCTGATGTGCCCCCCCAAACCCCAAAAATGATTCTTCACATAGATTTATTCAGAAAATATACAAAAGTTTAATTTAATATCGTTCGGCAAACAATGTCATACAGACCGTTGCTGTGTGTTGTTAGTAGTTGTATTGCACATGAATTACACTGCAAATTCACAAAGGCAGAGCACAGTCATTTCCAAATGGCAATTATGAATGAGTACAATATAACAATATACAATATAACAATCGCAAGCTCAAATATTGTGATTTCCGGCATACAGTCCATACAACTTGCCTTTATCAAATATTTTTGAATGACACCCTCAAACACAATAGAAATAAGGCTTTAAGCAAGACATTCCCATCCGTTTTTCAATTACCACCCACTGCATGCTTACAAAAGTGATCTTCTATGCCTTAAACTTGAAAACGAGTAGAATAATTTACATTATTCTCTCTCTCGACTGCAGTCGTGAAACCTCCAAAAGCACTTGAGAATATAAACCACTACTTTACTTTTCACTACAAAACACATCCATTCAAACCTGAATACCACTTGGTCAATAGATGAGAATCAATATCTCATATCAAAAAAATTTTTTTTCTTGTGACAAAACCCCTGTAATAGAATTAGTGAGAAAAAGTGCATTGTAAATATTCATTTAAGAGACAAGCACAGACACAGACTTATTTTCCTCCATGTTGAATACAATTAATACTTTATGGCAGTCTAAAATCACATGCAGAAATGTTTTGTATTTCAGCAGAAATCTCATGGAGAAGTATAGGCTTTCCTTAAGAAGAAATACAATACTGCACATGTGTTTGTGAGGACAATGTAGGTCTTTGGCAACCCCATTATTCTGTGGGTTTGTATATCCTATTATTATAGTGATACACTTAATATGCATTGGTTGTGCTTTTCTAGTATAATTTTACAGAGCTTTGTGGAAATTATATAAATGCATGTATTTTGAAGTCCTTACATTCCCCTTTGCACTTAAGCATCAAGTACTGTAAATGTAAATACGCACACAAAAGGCACTTGTGGTAAGGGATTCCTCAGTATGTCATGTTCAATGTTGGTCCAAGCCACAGTGCCATTCTCTCTAACCTGTCGACCCCTGAGGATAATCTAGGCCTATTTGCTTGGGAGACGCTAAGCAAATGTGCTCATGTGTGGAGATCAGACTCCAAAGATAATCCAAATCAGGCACCAAGGTTGGACTGGGATGGGGAGAGATCTGAAGAGGGAGTCAGAAGGTACACAGTTCTCAACGTTTACAGTTTCCCCTTCATTCTTTCACTCGATGTGCAGGATGTCGCTCTCCGTCAAGCCAAAACGGGTCTTGTACTTGTCAAACAGGCACTGGAGGGACTTGACATACATTGCATGATAAAGATCCACCATGTCATCGGACGGATGCTCTACTTTTGGCACTGTAATTGGCTCCCCAACTGCAATAAAGTGAAAAACATTTAGCATTGCAGTAAACTGTTCATTCAATTAACAACTTACATTTGAACAAAAGGGCTATTGTGCACTTACCTATGGTCGTGATTGGTTTGCAATATGGCACGATGCCCCAGGAGTTGCCAAAGAAGAGGCCGCATCCATGGAAAAGACACGGGGCGAAGCCAAACAACTTCTGCAACTTCTTCTGGAGAGCTCTCCAGTAAGTGCCCTCTTCCAGGATCACCTGCTTGTAGGCATCATTCTCCCCAAAGGAATACACTGGAACCAAGTCAGACCTGAGGGCACGGAGAAAAAGGCAGTTTCAAATAAAGCTCAAATAGCTGGGGTTTTATACATTTTACAACATTATCCCCCACTGCACAAATTAAAGAATCATTTTAGTTCATTTATATGTGATGAACATCTGTCCAGCCTACAGGAGGTACAAGAATGAGAAAATCCAGATGGAAGTTGTTGTTATGGCTGCCAGCAATAAACATGCTTCTGATGTAACCCCACATGAAAAGTCGTGAACGCGCAGGTAGGCTTGTTTTCTTTGCCAAAAGATTAAGTCTAAGAACTTCGATTGAATTATAGGACAATTTCTGTTATTGTTTTACTGTATTAGGTAATGATAGATGACTTGTATAAGAAATTAATGCAAGTTCAAAACCATTTCCCTATTAAACCCCTACATGCCTTTGAAACCCCCTCCTCAAGCCGCCCCCTTATTGTGGTGGAGGGGTGTGTGTGTGTGTGTGTGTGTGTACCAATGAACCTAGGAACTAAGTTGTCTGGAGCTTTACGCTCCTGGCAGGGTCACCAAAGGCAAACAGGTCCGAGGTGAGGCACTTTTGACTTTGTTTGTACTTTGCCTGGACGCGGATCACCCCTCTGGAGCCAGGTTTGGAAGTGGTGCTCATTGGCAAGCGCCTGATGTCCAGGTCAGCACCCATGGGACACCGCCCGAAGAGGTAATGTGGGTCCCCCTTCCCATGGGCTTACCACCTGTGGGAGGGTGCAGTGTGAGCTTGGCGGGGGCAAAAGGCCTTCACCTTGACGCTTTGACCTCCAGCTACAGTAGCCGGCCGGCTCTAGGGGCATGGAACGTCACCTCTCTGGGGAAGGAGTCTGAGCTGGTGTGTGAGGTCGAAAAGTTCCAACTAGATATTTTTGGGCTTGCCTCAACTTAACACACAGCTTGTGCTCTGGTACCAGTCCTCTCGAAAGGAAGACTCAATTCCACTCTGGAATTTGCCCACGGTGACAGGCGCAGAGCTTGGCGTCTTAACGGAGTTTTACCCCGGTGTGTTTATGGATGTTTATTCACCAAACCGCAGTTTTTGTGTCCCCACACTTTTTGGGGGAGGAACTCCCGCACTCCCCGACCAGAACAGAAGCGGTGTTCAGTTATTTAGATTGCTCTTAACGAATGCCTCGTTCAAACAAAAGGGTGTTCATACACGTATTTCACATCAGGACACCTTAGGCCGAAGTTTGATGATCAACTTGGTGATTGTGTTATCAAACATGCAGTCTTGGACAGTTAGATGAAGAGAGGGGCGAAGCTGTGTCAACTGATCACCCCCTGGTGGCGTGTTGGCTACAACGGTGGGAGAAGATGCCGGTCCGACCTGGCAGACGCAAATGTATTGTGAGGGTCTGCGGGTACCATCTAGAACGTCCAGAGTGCGCTGTCCGAAGGAGTTTCAACTCCACCTAAAGCAGAACTTCACCCACATCCTAGGGGGGCATTGAGTCTGAGTGGATTATGTTCCACGCCTCTATTGTCAGCAGCAATCCCCGCACCCATTGGTGAGCACCAGCAGTAAGGGATGCCATTATGGTGAAGGAGGAGTACTATCGGACCGCTTACACTTCTAGAACTCTGAAGGCAGCTGGTAGGTAACAGCTGGTCAAGTGGAACGCAGATTCCATGGTCTCCAAGGCAAATAAGCGGCCGTGGGAGGAGTTTGACGAGGCCATGGAAAATGACTTCCAGACGGCTACGAAGAAATTCTGTGCCACCATTCGGTGTCTTAGGAGGGGGAAGCAGTGAACCATTAACACTGTGCACGATGGAAATGGTGTATTGCTGACATCTACTCAGGACAATACGAGTCGGTGGGAAGAATAGTTCAAAGACGTCCTCAATTCCTCAGACACACCTTCCTTTAAGGAAGCAGATTCTGGGGACTCGGAGTTTGGGCTCTCTTATCTCTGGGGTTGAAGTCATCAAGGTGTTTTAAAAAGCTCCTTGATGGCAAGGCCCCGGGGGTGGATGAGACCCGCCCAGAGTTCCTAAAGGCTTTAGATGTTGCGGGGATGACATGTTTGACACATCTCTACAAAATTGCATTGACATCGGGGACAGTGCCTCTGGACTGGCAGACTGGGATGGTGGTCCACCTTTTCAAGAAATGGGACTGCAGTACTACAAAGGGATCACACACCTCAGCCTCCCTGGTAAGGTCTATTCAATGATGCGTCGGGAAGATGGAGGAGGATCCATCGTCAAATCTCAGATTCAGGAGGAGCAGTGTGGATTTCATCCTGAGTGTGGAACAGAGAACCAGGGGTGCAGGGAGTTCGCCCAACCAGTCCACGTGTGCTTTGTGGACTTGGAGAAGCCGTTCAACCATGTCCCTTGGGGAGTTTTGTAGGGGGGTTTTCGGGAGTATGGTGTACCTAACCCCCTGATGTGGGCTGTTCAGTTCCTGTACGATCGATGTTAGATTTTGGTCCGCACTGCCGGCAGAAAGTTGTATTTGTTTCCAGCGAGAGTTTGACTCTACAAAGGCTGCCCTTAATACCAATTCTGTTCTGTACCTTTATGAACATAATTTCTAGGCGCAGCCAAGGCGTTCAGTACAGTACAGGGTGTACACCGCCTCCTGCCCGAAGACAGCTGGGATCCTGTTGGCTTCATCAAGCCGCAATTTCCAACTTCCACTGGAGCGGTTCTCGGGGATGAGATCCTGCCCCAATTGGAAAAGTTCAGGTATCATGGGGTCTTGTTCACGAGTGAGGGGAGGCTGCAGTGGGAGATAGACAGGTAAATCGGTGCAGCATCTGCAACGATGTGGACTCTGAATTGGTCTGTCGTGGGAAAGAAGGAGCCGAGCCGAAAGGCAAAGCTCTCGATTTACCAGCCGATCTACCTTCGTACCCTCACCTATGGTCATGAACTGTGGTGTCAAAAAAGAACAACGAGATAGAACAAGCTACTGGATACAAGCGGCCAAAATGAGTTTCCTCTGCAGGGTGTCCGGGCTCTCCCTTACAGATAGGGTGAGAAGCTCGATCATGTAGCAGGGACACAGAGTCGAGCCGCTGCTCCTCCGCATGACAAGGAGCCAGATAAGGTGTTTTGGGTATCTGGTTACAATGCCTCATGGACACATCCCTGGTGAGGTGTTCCAGGCATGTTCCACCGGGAGGGGGGCCACCAAGGTGACCCAGGACATGCTGGAGAGACAATGTTTCCCAGCTGGCCAGTGAACACCTTGGGATTTCCCCAGAAGAGCAGGATGAAGGGGTTGGGGAAAGGGAAGTCTGGGCTTCCCTAATAAAATTGTTGCCCCTGCGACCCAACCCAAATAAGTGGCAGAAAATTGATATCTTGTAAACACATTTTCAAGGGAAAATGTTTCACAAAAAAATGTTATGCAACTTCTTAAGAGAGATCTTAATGGAGGAGGTTTTGCTTGATTTTCCTAATAGAATTTCTGTGTCAAATAGCGTTTTGTACTTGAACAGAACTCCATAAAATTTAATAATTGCAGTCTAGTAGGCACCAGTTAGCTAAATTCAGAGCAAGATATATTAAGCATCCTTTCAGCTTGAGCATTTACCAAGCTGTTATGTTGTAATGTCTGCATAACTGCATTTGTTTTCTAACTAGCTGTAATCTGCTTTAAAGGGTGAACCCATTGATAATCCTCAGTGACATAATAAGGATTGTTTGGGTTCTCTGGGGGGCCACTACCGATAAAATGTGTACTACTGCTGACTGTCAGTATGCATGTCCCCTATAAAAGGCCACAGCATAATTTAGGTAACATTCCCTGTACTTTGAACTAATTCCTGCAAATGACATTTGAATGTGAAAGCAGATTGGGAAACTCGTGCCCTTGTGTGAAGCCCAACTCACCCTTTCTGGAGTGCCATTCTCACAAAGCCTTTCCGGTTCTTGAGAATGACAGAGTTCATGCCTGGTGCACTGTGTAACGACTCCGCTGCGCCTCCCACAACAATGATCACTGCGTTCCCTGTACCACTGCATGACAGCAGGTAGTCAATTGAGTTCTTGTTCACAGGACAGATACCTGAAACATGCGGGGGTGAATTATTAGAACCTGTAGCAACCAAAACCAAATTTGTAGTATTCTGATGTGGTCTTATGAAGTGGAGTCAGAATCCCACTTATTTCGGTCTCATCGTTTGTGCGGCGAAAAAGTGTGTTGCTGCTATCACACATCTAAACTAAGCACACCCCTAGGTATTAATGGCAAAAACAATTTGAATTGGTAATACTAACAGTTTAAAATGTAATAATTTCATCCCTGGTGTCTATACTGTATACTTTCACATGCATATGATTGAGGAACACTGACCTAACGTAACCTTAAAGTGAGTGTGTATTGATCTCATTCTGGACAACAGGCAAAGTAAAATGAAGTAAACTGAATTTCAGCTGTGCAAAAGGGCAAAGATCCCTTGTCTCATTGATAACATTATCAGTATTATCACCTGTTCCAAGACAGCATATGAAGACTCTGCAGCTGGTCGCATCTACTCACCTCCAGACATCAGGTAGTCCCGCAGGACAGGCATTCGGAAGTTCCCTGCCAAAGTTGCCAGGGAGGGTTTGATGCCTGGAAATTTCTTAGAGAAGCCTGTGGCCTCTGTCCCAAAGTTACAGAAAGCTCCAAAACAGAAGATACCATGGGGATGGTAGCCAAAGATATAGTTCCGGTTGGGCAGCAGGTTGTGGGTTTTAATTAGCTGGTGAACAAGAGAACAAGGACTAATAAGGCGGGTTCCCAGAAAAGAGCACATTGCCAAAGCAGGAATATGTGACAAGAGCAATGGTGTGTGATTCCAAAAATATACTGTGTATAAATGTGTACAGTGAGTTCATGCTTCTGTTTTATCAGTATATATCATGGTAACATGATGGTTGAAAGTTTTTTTCGGGGGGGGGGGGGGGGATAATATACGTTTAGTATTTTTTGCAATGAGAGTGGCATTAGTACGGAAGCGTATTGCATTCACTTGGAGAGAAAAAAAACAACTTGTTTTTCCTGACAATTTTTTTTTTTTTTGGGGGGGGGGGGCTTTATTTTTTGTGCATTTTTTAAAATGTATTTTCTGCTGTTCTGGATATTTTTTCCCCTGTTTTGGGGGAGGGGGAATTATTGACAGAAAAAAAATTTCAGTAAAACAGAAGAAAAAAAAATTCAGAAAAGCAGCTTGGGGACGTTTATTTTTTGTGGTTTTTTTCCCTGTTTGTCTGAACATTTTTTTCAGTAAAACAGAAGAAAAAAAATCTGTAAAATTCACCCAAAAATGCTTTTCCGAATATATTTTTTCTGAATATTTTTTTTCTGTTTTACTGAAAAAAATATTCAGAAAAGCAACTTTGGGGAGCTTTATTTTTTGTGTTTTTTCTGTTTATCTGAATATTTTTTCCCCTGTTTTTCGATTGTTTTTTTAATGACAGAAAAAAAATTCAGTGAAACTGAAAAAAATATTCAGGAAAAACTGCTTGGGCAGCTTTATTTTTTATTTTCTCTTTTTCTAAATATTTTTCCCAGTTTTTTTTAATCTTTTTTAATGACAGAAAAAAATATTCAGTAAAACTGAAAAAAATAAAATAAAAAAAATACACACAAATAAAGCTCTCCCCAAAAATTTATCAGAAAAACAAAGTTGTTTTTTTAATGACAGAAGAAAAAAAAATCAGTAAAACAGAAAAAAATACTCAGAAAAGCAGGAAAAAAAATACTCACAGCCATACATTAGAATGTTGCAATAAAAAAAAAAAAAAAGAAGTTGATGAATGTTTTGTCTTCATAAATACAGTAAACCACTTCGAGCAAGGGTGTCCAAACTATGGCCCAGGGGCCATTTGCGGCCACCCATCCTTTTTCAGTGGCCCGCAACATACTAAAAATGGCATTTCACACAGTTAAATTTAAGATGTTTTAAAATTATTAAATTGGAGATGATCAACGAAAAAAGGGAGGATGTCGGAAAAAATAGGTTCCACTATTACAAATAAATTGGTTTATATACTGCAGCATTTTTCTAGATATGCAAAATCACAAATAAATTATTTCAACACAATTTCTCTTCATAATATATGTGGCCCTTGCATCCTTCTGATTTTTGGGATGTGGCCCTCAAATTAAAAAGTTTGGACACCCCTGAGTCACCCAAGTCTTGGGGTGTCACAAAAAATGCACATCATTATATTGTATTGAATTCAAATGTAGAGACGATTTAGACCCAGCTTGTGCATTAAGAACTAAGAAACTAGGACATCCTTATCAATGGATCTTGCTTTAATTGCTGTCATTAAAATAATGACCCAGTATATACTGTATAGTGTGAACTTGTTCAGACAGCCACGAACAAGACAACTTCATAGATATTGAAATTTTCCATGAATGATGGTCAAACCAAACAAGACAGTGTGCCCTGATCTGTACAACAGACTTAAGAGCCTACTCAATGTGTACACAATACTATGCGAGGAGCTGGTCAAACATTAGTTGCATAAGCACATTAGCAAATTAGATCATATTCATGATCTCCTAGTACCACAAGACTCCACCTGGTTGTCATGGGGATAACAATGAACCCAAAGGAACACAATTCTTTGGGTTCTTCCTATACCAGCGCTTCTCAACATTTTCTGTTAAGCCTCCCAGGATGAAGACCGTATTTTGTACCATGGCGTATTAGGGCCACGTATGAATATATTTTTTTAGATGGCGAGGTCAATATTTCAATTTTTTTTTTATAAAGTAGCAGATTTGTGAGACAAGAAACTTACAAGAATAACGCATAGCGTAGCTATATATAGACTAATGTGAGGATTCGTTGGTGATTAGTAGGACACTGTTTTTAAAAAGAAAAGGCAGGATGGAGATGGATTCATTCTCAAACTTTACTCGTCATAAACGGCAGCTAGAGCGACAACACTTCCTGATCCCCTATCAACTGACTAAACACTAACCAATCAGATGCTAGCATACTTTAGATAAATGCAAATGAATGTCAGAGAGCAGCAGATTCGACACATCAACTTAGCTACTTTGTATAAAAAAAAAATACCAAAATGTAAGAATGTGTAAATAATAATTCTGGAAACATAAATGTACAAGTAAATATATATATTTTTTAATTAACTTAAATGCTTAATCCTGAGGGTGTGGACCTTCGCAAAGTGAGGCGTCTTTGTCGCTGGCCATCACCCAAAGCTTCAAAGTGTGAATGCTTAAAGCAACACTAAGGAACATTCTAGTACAGAAAAATAAAATTTGTTTTTTGGGGTCACACAAAGTACTGCTATAGACAGCGACATTAACAGACATGCTAATTGTGTTGAGATCATAATTGCTTTTTCTAAGTGTCAAATGCCTGACTTCCTTTCAATGGTACTTTGAACTTTGTTCAATTAGCGTCCAGCTCATGTAAACAACAGTCAGTTGTTCACAATTGATAGGAAGGGGGGGTACGTACACAAAGTAATTTATAACAGTTGTAAGAGATTAACTTTAAAAGGCAGACCTCAGCAAAGATTACTAGACGTATGATTTGTTCCTTTTGCAACACTGACATTTCTTAAGATGGTAACAACAACACAACATTGCTACAGCAAGGTCCACATGGCGCACACACAATGTACAGATCAATGTGATGGACAAAGTTCGACCAAACAGCATCACTTCAAGTCCATCCCCTTGGTTTCGTCAACACACTGCAGATACTACTTTGTGCACAATACATAGAACTCAACTGTCGAGATTCCAAGTCATTGGTTATTAGTATCGACTTTGACTTCCTTAGTAACATACAAAGTCCTATTGTAAGATAAAACACTCACACTTTGGCCTGTAATGTACTATAATTAAATGTTTGTAACTGAGTATAATGTTTAAAAAAATTATCGACTTTGACTTCCTTAGTAACATACAAAGTCCTATTGTAAGATAAAACACTCACACTTTGGCCTGTAATGTACTATAATTAAATGTTTGCAACTGAGTATAATGTTTAAAAAAAATTAAATCACCCTTAGCCTATCAGGCAGGACAACGTTACGTCAATGTCTTAATAGAACGCTTGATAGGTGAACCTAACCTCTGATAAGCTTATCTATTAAGTCATACCTGAGCATAGAAATAGACAACAACTTGCTCAGCAGTCAGTGTTGTTTTCTTAGTTCAAAATGATGTATGGCTAGTCCATGAACTTCAGTGATTGATCAAGAGTGAGGTTGTCTCAACGAGCAACAACAAACTGTTATTCTTACCTACCCTTATTGGAAAATAGTCTCGAAAGTAAGTCCACACTGTCCAACTTCTGACCCATGAAGATCTCCTGCCACCTGGTCATGGAACAATATTACAATTATTAAAAAAATGAATAAATTAATAAATAAACAAACTATAGACTGTTTATCATTTAATTTACTATATTTCTTATAATTCCTCTTGGAGAAATTCAAATGGACATCTGGACCTTTGGACATGCAGCCTGAAGATCGGTGCATTGTTTTGTTACAGCAAAGCTCCATTTTCACCTTTCACATTTTAACAATTGGGGGCGGTGTGGATCAGTGGTAGAGTGGTCGGCTTGCAATCCCTGAGGTTGTGAGTTTGATCACAGGTCATTGAGACCATGTCGAAGTATCCTTGAGCAAGATACTGAAGCCCCAGTTGCTCCTGAAGCTGTTTCATAAGTAGTAAGTGAATGAGTAGTCAAAATGTAAAGCGCTTTGAGGGCCTTGTAAAGTGGAAAAGCGCTGTATAAACAAAGCACACCCAAAAAAAAAAAAAATACTGTATTTTTTCTGTTGTATATTGGTCAATTGTTGCTGTGATATTAAGCATACGAAATGTAGGGTTCTTTGATTATTTGACAGCTACATCTCACAACGCTAACCGCTATCTAGCCCTAAAGCTAATGTTAGGCAAAGTCAATGCATCATATGATTTACTTCTACTTTCCTTTGCACATAGTTAGGCGGTGAGAAATATTTGATTTGTGTCACAAATGTAGTTGTTTATGATGGCCACTTTGTCATGGTGCTGTGTCTTTCCCACAGCATTCAAAGTTTGTTTATGCTCTCAACTTTTCAGCCTTCATCTTAGGACATCTAAGGAGCTTGGATACAGTAGCTGATACTAAATGAATATGGTTATTCAGAAAAAAAAATTAACAAATGAAAACAAAAATGATTTATTTATTTATTTATTTTACTGATTCCGATGCAGTTATCAAAAACTACCAATGCTTCTCCTCTTGGCTGACGTATACTGCAACTAACTTACCGATTTGTTCCTAGTTTTATATGTGCTCATTGCTTACTGTGTAGCTGTTGCATTATTTTCTCTCTAGACACTTATTTTACTTGCTAATTTGCTGTTCATAAAAGGTTAGTCTCCACAGTAATGCGATGAAAGCCAGACTTTCAGTAAATGTGTATTGTACAGTGTACACCTAAGCACTTATTCTGGTGTTGCTTCTATACATGTCACGTTAGCTTAATGGTTAGCATGGGTACTCATTCTCCTGTTTTCGCTTCTTGCTCTGTGACTTGGTCACTTAGCTATTCCTCCTTTATTGATAGTAATACTTGTCAGAAGTTTGCCGCGTTCGCTAGCGAGCCGCAGCTCATAGCCGGTTGGACGCCAATTAGCTTCGCACCTAGCATTCCCCTGGTAGGTACATATTTAATGAGTCTCACCATGGTTTCATGACTTTGGAAATGATGAGACTCATCCACTGATGCCTTCAATATCCAAATCACAATTCAAAGCTCCCAATTGATCCTGTAGGAGAATTTGTCTGACATTTGTCTGCAAAATGTCGACTGGCAAATTTGACCACGTTTACTGTTTGACTGGCTCGAGATTGTGTACACGTTGACGTGCAGATATTTTTCAGTAGGAACTAGACAATGGTTTTTGTTGCATTTTTAATCTAGGATTCAATAATTCAATGTTTTGTTTTGTCAGGAGGACAAACAGAAGAATTGGAATGCAGTTTTCTCTACTTTATATAATATCTCATAGCGAGCTCATTAGCGTGATAGCACGAGTTGACTAAGACGTTTTCATTGGTTGATCAATGAAATTTTGTTAAATTTGTTACCACTCTATGTTTTTTTTTTAATCGTTCATCAAGACATACATTGATTAGGCTCATGTTGTGCCATTCCTAAATCTTTACATTCATTCACACAGCTGCGAAAAGACACTCAAGCATTGATGATCAAACAGAGCAGCATCTTTGTACTTGCATCGCCCAATCAATTTTACACCTCAAAAACCACACCGCTCACTGGTGATGCAATGTTGCCCCTTTTCGTCAAAATTACAACCACTTTTGGTTTAAGACCTGGAACCACGTCATCATCATCAGATCAGTAGCCTCACATCACATGTCTGTTATATTTATATATTATATAACAGTGAGCAACACTGAAAATACCTTGTTTTGGGGTGTTCCAGTCAACAATGAGCCAGGAGGTGTAAAGGGCAGCGATAAGCCAACAATCAGTGCAGAACATGTAGATTAGCAGCACTGTGCAGACTGCCCCTGAAAGAGGAGGGGGGTGGGGGTTGCACGTGAAAAACCAAGAATGGGAACTCAAAAGTCTACAATTATAAGAGGACAACATCCCCACAAGGCCCTAGCATTAGTATGCACATACAGTACAATACTGCAACTTAGTGATCTGGCCTACTTGGGACTAATGAGACTGCATGCTAATTCTTTAGGTTTCTGTTGGCTTTCTTACAATTACCAACACACACATACCCAAGGCTAGGAAGGTGATGACCCACTGCAGCACGGAGATGGCCTGCAGATGTTTTTCCATCTTGGATCCACATGGCCAGAAAGCCAAGGGCAGGTCCTGCAGGGAGGATAGGATGCTGGAGCCGGTGCCTGGACGGAAATCACCACAAAAGAAAATGACTGTAGAATCCTGAAGAGAGTCACAAAATAATCTATTAAAATCTTGGTGGTCATGTCACGTTCTAAATGAGTGGTCTAAGGAATCAGATGCTAGTAAACATTAATTCCATTAATCCTTTGCAGTCAAATTACAGTGAAGCCACAAAGTAACATGTGAGAAGACTACATGCAAACTACTCATAGTAAGATCAATAGTTAGAGTCAGGTCTGAGTGAGATCCAATAAGAACCTTAACTAATCCCATCAGTCCAACACTTAAAATAACTCGGCACCAGGGCAATACCTGCAAACTAGATCCCATGACTACTTAGTAAGGCCCGAACGATAAGGATTTTTTTAGGCCGATGTACATTTTTGACAGAAACAAATAAATTATGGGTTATGCAGACTATTAATTTAAAATATATATAATGCATAAAATAAATCCCACCCCCCAAAAAAGCATTTTAGTAGGCAGCAATTATATGCACAGTTTCGCTGTTAGTGGGCATCCTTCATTTTATAATTTTGGCGATGTTTGGCCATAATCAGCTGATTTAATCAGCCGGACTGCTTTAACGATACATTTTGCTGGTAGTTTATGTCTAATGATCTTGCTGATCTAGATCAAACTGGTCAGCGGACAGAAAAGTACACAAACATGGCATGTCCTGATTTCACATATAGTGACACAGTCGGCACGTGTAGACTGGACAAATTTAAATGAGGCAAAGTACATGCGGCAAAAGATACAAGTTTGCATTGCTGCCCTTTAATCTTCTCTTCTCATGAAATCAACTTCCATATTTACTTGGAGCAAATGTTGTCATGTTTATACAAAGTAGATTTAATCTTGGTGCTGCTGTAAATTTGTATTGAGGATTACACATGTCCCCCAAAACATAAATATTTTTTATATTCTTCGTTTTTACAGGCAAAAAATATCACAATATAAAACGAATCTTCATTGTATTAATAATTCTAAGCATGTACGATTTTTACAGTTGTTTACTTGAGTCAATTACATTTAAAGAAGCTTTAAGCATGTTGTGTCCAGGAATGGCAACTAATTAGTTTGACCATGCAGTTCACGGGTTCCTGCTGCAGCTTCCATGCACCGTGCTTACCTCTGAGCACGCCCGAGTATGCGGCAAGGATGGTCTTCATGCTTCTTGGTCGTCAACTGTCCGGGAAAAGAAAATCAGATGTTCTGTTTCTACGTGCAACGATGCTAAAAGGTCCAAGCTCACAGCTCCCCCGTCATGACTGATTTCAACTGCAAGGAGTTGAGACGGCCGGGCGGCATTTAATCACCGCGGGGAGGAGTCAAGCGCGCACCAGCGCGTGTGCTTTCCGCAAACACGCACACACACACACACACACACACGTGGAGCTACAACTTGGCGTCACTTAATTCACTTATTTCATGGAGTTAGGTCATGTGGAGCCACCAGAGGCCCTAAACTAAATTCAGAAGTGTCAAATCCAGGTCCAGAAAGTAAAAACCCTGCCACAGTTTGGCTTTAGCTTCAAGTGCTAGTTAGCTAGCTCCCATGGTGCTCGTTTACCTGCTCGCGAGCTAGCTAGTTAGCTAGCCCCCATGGTGCTCGTTTACCTGCCAAGGAGCTAGCTAGCGCTAGGGGCTAAAGCTAAACTGTGGCAGGGTTTTTACTTTATAGACCTGGATTTGCCACCTCTGGCAAAATTGTATTTATTTACTTATTACTGTCAATTAATATTCATCATTCATTGTTGAATTTCCCCTTGAAAGATTATAATGAATATAATAAATAAATTTATTATAAATACATTAGTGTAACAACAGGAGCGAACTGGGTTGGTTTGCACAATATTTCAAGTTATAAAGAACTATGTAAAATAATCCAGGCAAATAATGAGGCCTTACTTTTAAAATTAGTTTTTCCTCTATTCTATTTTTTTTTTTTTAATCAAGTATAACTCGGGCAAAAAATACTTTTCCAATCCCGCTAACTAATAATTGCTCCTGTGAAAATACTATTGACTCCTCCAGTGTCACTTTCACCATCTAAAGTCTTATTTCAGGAGAGAAACGTGCTGTTTTGTTTAGAGATGGTCGATACCGCAAGTACTTAAATACATAAAAAATGTCCCCCCCAAAAAACAATGACAGATTATATTAAAGAAAGACCTACTGTATATACCCATATAAAGTATAGCATTTTCCTTAAATTTGTATGAAATTAATGTCAATTTTTTATTCTCCAAATTTGTAGTTCCTGATTATAAAACATACACAAGAGGGCGGCTGATACTCATGTACTGATACTTTCAAATAAGTACCAATACCATTTTATTTCAAGGTACCGGTACTCGTGCAGGCTGCCGATATCAGTATTGGCTGCCCTCTTGTGGCCATTTTGTTATCGGGAACTAAAAGCGTACATGTCTGACAAACCATTAAAGGTGGATTCAAGGATTTTCTCAAAAAGTAGAAGCCAAACATCTGTTTGTCACGTTTAAAAAACTGTGCATGCGAAAGACCATCCTACCAGGTCTCCTGCTCCTCCGGGGGAAACGCCTCTCAAATGTCACTAACGTGCGAGCTCATCTTCATCTTCATCTTCATCAGTGTCTTTAATGTCTGCACCCGGCCTCACTTTAAAGGCAAGTGTCCTCTTGTGGCTTTCAGCTATTTTCACAGTACGCGGTGAGCTACAACGATGAATGGCTGAATCCGAAGCTCAGCGGCTACATGCTACAAACACTCGGAGTGCGCATGCGCAGCTATAGGAACGACCACACGACGTCGTTTACGGCAGACTGATTGACAGGATCGAGAAACAACGTTAAGATGAAATAAAATCCTTAAATCCACCTTTAAGATGTTCCCACCCAGCAAAAATTGCTTGAAATGACGTTGAAAAGACTTCATTGGTGTCCGTCCAAAAGATGTCTGAATTTGGTTGAAAAGTGAAAGGTGAAAAAAAAAAAAGGAATTTTTGAGACGTTGAAAAGACATCCTTAAAAATACGTCCTTTTACAGTCTAAATTTGGTTGAAAAGTGAACCAAAAAGTCTACATTTGGTTGCCAGGACATCCCTAAATTATTCATTAATCGTAATTATTACGATCTAATAAAATATTTAATCTAATAAAATATTTAATCACAAAGTCATGGCTGGATTTTCAATCAAAAATAAGACCTTTTTTTTTTAAGTACCGATACATTTATTGTCAACATTACTATAAATAACAAATAAATCGTCGTAGCCTCTGCACCCCCAGACCATGCAGCGGCACATTTCAGATGGTCAGCCATGGCATTATATATTTCTTGTCCTGTAAACATAATACTTACATTTTTCTCCTGTTCTTTTCTTTCTCATTTCTTCTTTCGCCCGTGTCCAGTCCAATCCACTAACGTCCACCGGAACGACAGGTGCCGAACGCAACATGTCATGGTCGGCGTCAAAGAGGCTATTTGGAAAAAAATTTGATCTCTCCAGCCTACCAGCAATCCTGTACCCAATACTACGTGATCCCAGCAATTAATTCCATTCCCCATTATCCCTCTTTTTTAAATCAGATAAATCTTCAACTATTTTAGTAAAGTAAATTTGGACCTCATTGGACAAGCAACTTAATTTTGGGGCTAAATTTTGACCACATTCGATAGGCCAGAGACAACCCAATTTTAAACGAGAATTTTTGGGCTAAATATGGGCTATATTGGACGGGTTATAACACGACACAGTTTTCAACATCTATTTTTGGTCTAAATCAAGTCTAAGACGGGCGGACCCGATTTAGCCGAAAATTAAACGTCCAAAAGACGTCTGGTGCTGGGTGGGCAATTTCTGTGAGTATATGTGTAGAATTAGAAAAAAACATCATAGAAACTTGCAATTAATTTCATGAAATTTTAAGGAAACATGCTATATTGGGATGTATAAGTCATTGTTCTTTGGGAAATGTTATGTGTCAAAATTACTAGTGGTATCAGTGCTTGGTATCTGTATCAATGACTACTCAAGAGTTGAGTACTCATACTGGTATAACACGTCAGAGCATAATGTCGTCAGAAATGTTTGGATGGCCCATACGTCGCCATATGTGTGACGCATCAGTGTGGTGAGTACACATGCGTGAAAGCTACTTATGCGATTCTTTCGAGCGGACGCCTGGAAGAGTAAAAATAGTTAGGGGAATATATGGCTGGCCAATGCCTCACTGTTAACCGGCCAACATTGTGCTCGCAACAAACAAAATGGATTTTTCAAATGTGGACGCCAGACCTTACGACGACCTAGTTTAACGCTAGCTAGAATGAGGCTAGTAGCAACATAGAAGGACTTAAAATAGGACCAAAGAGATAAAACAGCCTTTGTTCTGCTGACGACGCACCGGGGTAGGCTTCACTCCAATGCATTTGAATCAGATATGTGAATATGGCTTTGAAAACATATGATCACTATAAAGCACTATATCAGTGCACTCCATTGACCATTTTGATTTTTCATCTGTTGGACTATAATGTGTTTATATATATATATATATATATATATATATATATATATATGGAGAGAGAGAGAGAGAGAGAGAGACAGACAGAGTACTTACCAGCTGTCAAACTCACTTAGGCATACTAACAGCTAGCGGCTAGCCACTTACGTCGGAGACTTCTGCCGTATCATACAATGACGGCGTCATTTAATTAGCGTTTTTTTTAGCATCCTGAATTAGCTAATTAATATGAGTATGGGATAGCGTTGTGTTGATGTTGCTCGCAACTACAATGTCAATCAAAACTACGATAAAGAAATCCTAAACGTCTAAAAGAGAATCACAATATTGGGGGGGGGGGGGGGGGGGGGGACACACACTCGTAATTAGATTAATATTTTTTTTTAATCATTCAGCCCTAGGGAAAATGTTGCCATTCTAAAATGTGTGATTAGTTAGTGAATTCTTACTAAACATATCTGTTACACTACTGCGCCACTGATTAGCAGAGCCTCTAATACTACTAATCGATAGTATGTGAAAGACTGCTAAGAGCGTATGATGAGGAATTATTTCCTATGGGCGTTTTCAAATTCTGAGTTTTGTCCTTGAAGATAATTTTCCAAGCCTTCACTGCAGCAACCGGCATGCGCTGCATTATTTGTGTATTTGCTTGTCTGTTTATTTAAACATTGCAACACTTATTTTCATTGGCTAAGATTATTTTCCTTTTGTACAGGTCATCGTAAAAATTAGACCCGACTTGCAGTGGTGCCAAATCCAGATCCAGAAAGTACAAACCCTGCCAGTTTGGCTTTAGCCCCAGGTGCTAGCTCTCTCGCAGGTAAACAAGCACCATGGGAGCTAGCTAGCAGGTAAACAAGCACCAAGGGAGCTAGATAGGGAGCTAGCTAGCTAGCACCTGGGGCTAAAGCCAAACTGTGGCAGGGTTTTTATTTTCTGGGCCTGGATTTGCCACCTCTGGCTGAGCCGAGACAGCTTTTAGACAGTCCTTGACATGAGGTGACATTTGGAACATGCCTCCCTGTAATTCAGCAATCTGTTCTTCCAATTACACTTGGCAATTTCATTTAAAAAAAAGAAAAAAAGATCGGACCACTGAGTGCTTTTGAAATACCCATTTAAGGCTGTGAATCATGTGTTTGACCAAAATTGTTGTGCCATCCTAGGTGGACGTAGTTATTCCTCTGGGGGAAATGAAGGGCTTTTCTAACTTATACAGATGAAATACTATTTTTTGACTGAACACATTCACAGTCATCTAGTAAAAAAAAATTGTTGAATAATTGTGAATATTGCCGTTGGACCTGAGATTGTGTCTAGTGAATTGTTCTACAGTCTCACCACATGTTCATG